>NC_056746.1:358062316-358297911 GCF_019279795.1 Protopterus annectens | reverse complement strand
CTTTGTCCCACTTTTATTTATGGCTTTATCCAGATTTCTTGTTCTAAGAGGTTGGGAGGTATGGAGCCAAGGAAAAAAATGACTGGTGTGAAGGAAACAGAAATGGCCTCAGCAAAGTGATCCATTTGTGACTGAGATACTTTAGCAGCTCAATGTGATAACAAAATCTGTTTATTAGTTTTCTTATTTTTGAGGCTGGAAGAAGGAAGAACTAAGGAACTAATAGCTTGTTCAATAGTAAAGCCAAAAAAGAAGCATAATTCGCAGGGAGGCCTGGAAGCAGCAGACTGTAAAACAGTTAGGTAGTAAAACCACTACTTTTCACACAAAAAAAGGAAAAGCATTTTAAACAATTATGCCAGCCCCCCCCAAAGTAAAATAACCCAAATTTTACCAATGAAAAAGTATTTTTAAGTTTGTCTTAGAAACTTGCTTCTACAAAAGCAAAAGTGACACTCCTGTTTAAAAATGACTAAAAGTCACAGTCAAAAACACTTTCTCCTGGTTCAGAATTAATAATTCCATAGAAAAGGTTCCCTTCCTGATATAAAATTAAAACATGGATTTTTTTTTAGAAAAGGGAACTTATCTACCAAGCAATAGAAAGTGTTAACTAACCATCGATCCTCGAAAACCTGCAAGAGAAGCACTAAACTGTGGCCAGGAAGGTCTGAGGGGCTTGGCACCAAAAATACTATTTTTCTTTGGCTGAACTGAATAATGGTTTGGGTGTGTGGAAGATGCCCTTGAAGTTTTAGAAGTTGGCAGGCTGTTGTATCCTATGCAGGATGCAACCCATATAGCTAAGGCTAGTGCAGCAGTGACCATAATGATGAAAATCAGATTTTAAATACTGTTGTTATATACTTAGGAAGTTGGTAGCATAGCAAGTTCTGTGTTATCCAGAAATATACTGATGCTATGAAGTCTGAAACTTACATGCCTGTCACTATTTAGTCAATGCAATTCACAACACTTTGTCTGAAAACCACAAATTGTACTAGGAACAGACTGCAAATATGTGGTAAAAATCAGGGAGAGTTGAGAACTCTGCCTTCTACATGCATGTAGACTCTCTCTCACACACACACAGACACACACACACACACGGCGGCACACACACACAGACACACACACACACACACACACACACTGCGCACACACACACACGCACACACACACACACACACACACACACACACACACACACACACACACACACACACACACAATGCCACACACATACACAGACTCATACACCCACGACCACTACTCTTCTCTGCACTTTCCTAAACTTACCTGCAGCACTGCCTCCCTCACTGACTAGGCTGGGTGACTTCATCATTTTGCTGGAGTTAATTTTCGTGGTCAGCCATACTAATTTATACAGCAGTGTAGACTGCAATTACATGCATTGCTGGGGAACAGCATGGGGCTAATTAACATCAGCTGCTGCTCCAGACTACCTCATTATCCTTTAGCATGGCCAGCAGGACCTCCCACCCCAGTGATTCTTCGATTGTGGAAATCACTGCCATAGGTCAGTCTTTGAACTGGAAAGGGTTACTGTGAGGGGTCTGCCACTCACAGAAGAGCTTACTGCCCATGGTAACCTTTTCTGAATCCCAGCTCTGGATCCTGCCATAATCACTAGAAACAAATCAAGAAATTCTGTAATTCTATTGCTTAACTTAAATAAATATGCTAAATAAAAGAAAAGAGTGAGCAGATACATGGCTACAGTGCAGAATGTAGAACCAGGCTGTTGAAGAAATGTCTGTAGTCTGTAAAGGCAATGGCATTTTTGTTTGTTTTAGTTAAAAGTGAATTTACATGCTCACTGAACGTTAAATAATGATTCCATCAAGGAATAAGGCTGAGCCTGCCTCCTGTATGATTGAATTGTCAGGTGATATAATGTTAGGTCTAACTGCTGCAGAGAAATTGTCAGAAGTAACCTTGGATGCATTACCTCTAGTGATAAAAGAATTACCTTTGTTGGCGGTGTTAAAATGTAAACCAACTCACCATCATCTTAAAAATACTCAATTGTATTTATTACTGCTTGGTGTAACTCATTCTAAGCCTTTTGTTTTAAACACTTGGGCTTCGGACCAGTTGTTTTGCACTGAGAGGGTTTGTGGTCTGCACTGTTGTGGCAGAACAGGTAGCTTACATCCTTCTAGGTTGGGAACTACTGATTGAGGGCTCAGTGTCTGTTATTCTAAAAGTGTATTAATTCTGGTTTAAGCACTTGGGCTTTCAGGCCAGTTATTTTACATTAAGAGGGTTCGTGGTCTGCACTCTTGTGGGAGGAGAGGCTGGACTCTGCCCTTCTGAGCTGGGAATTTCTGGTTAAAGGCTTATAGTGCATGTATATCTGAACTGCTTCTTACTGAAGTTGGTGCGCCTTGTTTGCTGTGGCATAGACTGGATTCGAGCCTGCTGGATCTAGCATTGTTTGTGTAACTTGAGCACTAATCCAGACATTCTCTAAAGTATTCAATTGTATTTATTACTGCTTGGTTGTAACTTGATTAAAGTGTAGCTATCATTCTAAGCCTTTTGGATTAAGCACTTGGGCTTCAGACCAGTTGTTTTACATTAGGAAGGTTTGTGGCAAGCACTGTGGTGGCAGGACAGGTAGCTTTCATCCTTCTAAGTTGGGAACTGCTGATTGAGAGCCCAGTGTCCAAGTGTATTAGTTCTGGTTTAGGCACTTGGGCTTCAGGCCAGTTATTTTACATTAAGAAGGTTCGTGGTCTGCACTCTTGTGGGAGAAGAGGCTGGACTCTGCCCTTCTGAGCTGGGAATTTCTGGTTAAAGGTTTATAGTGCCTGAATATTTGAACTGTATCTTACTGAAATTGGTACACCTTGTTTGCTCTAGCATAGACTAGATCCAGGCCTGCTGAATCTAGCTTTGTTTATATGCTTGTTGTTTGTTTGCTTGTTATTTCCCTGGAAGCTAATTCCACCTAATACGCGGCTTCTCAGCACATCTATGGATCACTAGTGATATCTGCATTGCTTACTGCACTTATTTCCTTGTTTCTCTTGAAAGAAAGTTACTGTTTGTCATTTTTGCATTTAGTTACTTGTAACACATTGCACTCAAGTTACCTGGCACTTGCTCACTAAAGCAATTATATGTCAGCACTAAAAATTAAAAGCACTACACCCTCACTCCCCACTGGCCCTTGTTTTCAATTATTAAGGAATTCCCAATATTATTCTAGCATGTCCAAAGGTCAGTTGTCAGTCTCCTCTCCGGTCCAGCTGGTGAATCTGGGAATCTTGAGGCAATGTTATAACTGCCTCATGTACACAGACAACCCTCTCCTCCTCCCACATAACACAAATACTTGCGAGAGATGCAGCTATTTAGCCAAACTGGAGGCTGAGCTCTCTCAACTCAGGACTGGCAAGACCAGACAGGAGGAGAAGGCAACTACACACACCACAAAACCAGCCTCACATAATGCTACCACACCACTGAATCAAACACATAAACACACAAAGACATACTCGGGCTCTGAGTAAAAATTTACCTAAACAGCAGAGGCCTCCAAAGCAGATACCCAAACAACTGCTACCTCAAGACACCCCACAAGCAACACATAAACCACAAAAGCAGTGTGCAAAGCAGTCACAGCCCTTAAAGCCAAATACAACACCAAACATACTTGTCATAGGTGACTCCATAGTCAGACACACTGACGTCCCACTCACCAGGCTGAACAAGGAGAGGGTCACAGTAAGCTGCCTATCGGGCGCTAGAATCCGCCACATAACACAAGCACTCGGGTCACTCCACGGCAAGTACAAATATGACACAGTCATTGTCCATGCTAGTGTGAGCGACCTGAGGCGCACCTCCCTGGACTACATGAAAAGAGACATAGAGGAGCTCTCTGATTATGTAGCCCAGGCAGGTATGACCCTGACCCTGAGCAGTATCCTTCCTTCACCAAGAATGATGCCACAATATAGAGACAAGATGATCAGCTTTAACAATTGGCTTAATGTCTGGTGTCATTCAAAAGGGATCCAGTGTCTGTCTGCCTGGGATGACATGCTTGACAAGCCACGCTGCTTCGCAAGGGATGGCTTGCACCTGTCACCCCTGGGATTCCAGATATTGGCTAAGGCTCTTGCCATCCCTATAGTGCCTTTTTTAGGCAAGGCTCAAATTCTAAACCTACCACCCTAGAAAACAAAAATGGGAAGAAACTGAGGGTAATGCTGCTCAATGCCAGAAGTCTAAATCTCAAAATGCACGCACTCAAGGCCCTTCTCAGTATGGAGAACATCGATGTCTGTGCTGTAACTGAAACCTGGTTCAAGGTTCCTGAGAGCACCCCGGCACTATTAGGTTTTACCTCATATCATGCATTCCGGCCCCAAAACCCAGACCACACCACAAAAGGGTTGGTGGCAATGCACGAAGCTTCGGAAACCATCCAGGTGCAACTAACCATAGGCAAACCTGCTCTACAAATTGTAGCATGCTACAGGCCACCCTCTCAAACTCAGGAGCACCACACAGCCTTCCTGAAGACACTGGAGGGTATAAATGTATCTCCAAACACCATCATATTGGGTGACTTCAACTACCCGAATATAGACTGGGAACATTACTCAAGCCCTAACTTTCTAGCCCAACGGTTCCTGGAGTTCATAAATTCAAATGCCATGGAACAGCTAGTCACTGTTCCCACGAGAGGAGAAAATATACTAGATCTCATTATCACAAACATGGGGACAAAATGCTCCACACTGGAAGTATATCCCTCATTGGTGAGATCTGATCATAAACTAATCTCACTGGAAATCCACATCCGCCCCCACCCCAAACAAAAAAGACCACAGTGAAGAACTCTAAAGCAAACTTCACACTACTCAAGACTGGTGTGGTATCCTTCAAGGCCCCTGAGACAGTGGAAACCACAACCCAAGCTGCGGAAGCCCTTACAAATGCCTTCTATGAACACCTCCAGGACTGCATGGATCAGGCAATCCCAAATAAAACCAAGACTCTTTCCACAAAGGGCAAACGTCCAGTCTGGTGGACCCCAGCCATTAACAAACTTTACAATAAGAGGAGAAAGCTATTACATGATAGAACAAAATCCATAAAAGGGAAGTCACCTGATCATTATTAGTAAAAAATACGAGCACTCATAAAATCAACTAAGGCCAATTTTGAGAGAAAAATTGCCATGGATTCAGAGGACATTCATAAGGCCTTTTCAGCTATGTTAGGAACCTGGGTGGAAACTCCCAGATATGCTCAGAATTAGTCCAAAATGATACAAAAATCACTGAACCCACAGACATTGCCAACATACTGGCAGACAGGTTCAGTGCAAACTTCACAGCCCTCTCCCCCCCTAAAGGAGAGATAACTATCCCAGCGGAGTGTAGCCTCCCAGACATCTCAAATGCGCAGGTGAAAGCTGCTCTCTCTAAAGCTAAAAACACAGCATTAATGGGACCGGATGGTGTCCCCGGCTGTGTGCTACACGAGCTAAATGAGGAATTAAACCCGCACATAAGGCAGCTGTTTAATCTCAGCCTTACCACAGGATACATGCCCAAGGAGTGGCGTACGGCAACTGTGGTCCCACTCCACAAAGGTGGTGCCTCTACGGACCCTTGTAATTACCGCCCCATAAGCTTAACAAGTCTAGTCTGCAAAGCTATGGAGAGGATCATAATGGAGCTCATAAACAAAGATATAGGGGACTTGCAGACATTGGACCCGACCTAGTTTGGCTTCATCAAGGGAAGATCATGCCTTTTGAACTTGGTCGACTTCTTCGAAACAGTCACCAAGGCCATTGATGAGGGAAAGGCAGTCCATACAGCCTACCTTGACCTTGCAAAGGCTTCGACACAATACCCACTCGGGTATTGTAAAAAACTACCAGCTTAAATGTAAACCCATATGTCACAAGATGGGTTGCAAACTGGCTTAAGGACAGAACCCACAGGGTTAGAGTTGCTGGCGCTATGTCAGACTCCAAGCCGGTCACAAGTGGTGTCCCACAGGGCTCGGTCCTTGGCCCCCTATTGTTCGGCATCTACTTCTCAGAAGTACAGGCCAACATGGGAGGTCTTTGGCTGGCAAAGTTTGCAGACGACTGCAAACTGGGCGCCATAGTGGAAAGTGCATCGGACATGGATATCCTTCAGAAGGGACTCACGGAAACAGATAGCTGGTGCCAGAGCCATGGCCTGAAGTTAAATGCCAAAAAATGTATAGTCATACCCTTCGGGAAAAACAAGGTAACCCCAAGCTACCATATAGGTGGCAATCCACTAAGCACAGAAGAGGTTATCAGGGACCTGGGGACCCAGGTTGACAGTGGCCTTTCTTTTGACCCTCACGTTGCTAAAGTGGTTAGAAAGACCTTCTACATTGCCCACCTGATCATGAAGGGATTCACATCCAGATCTAGTGAGGTCATTGTTCCCCTGTACTCTTCACTTATCAGACCAATGATCGAGTACAATGCCCCATTCAGGATGTATCTCGCCCGACATCTGCAGCAATTGGAGAGACCCCAAAAGTTTCTCTCCAAAAGGATAAAGGGACTCCAAAATCTGTCATATGCTGCCAGATTGAAGAAACTCCAGGTCTATTCAGTCGCATACCGTCTGCTCAGAGGTGACATGTGCCTGACATACAAGGCCATGTCCAACCCGGAATTAATGGACATGCTCCATCTCAAAAAATCCAAATCCACCAAAACCACTAGAGCAAGTGACTTAAACCTTAGCACGGATATAAATAGGACGTGCTGGAGGGATAGATTTATCACTCAGAGACTCCCTATGCTGTGGAATAGAGTCCCGGTCCATGTGAGGCAGAGCACCTCGCTGGCTCTGTTCAAGAGAAATCTTGACCTGTGGATGGGAGATCATAGGTTTACCCCAGGAATCATCTCTGTGTCACTGCTGGACAGAGGCACAACAAACTAATGGGTACAGTATTGTTTCATATAATGGGTGGCGTAAGCCACAAAAATTCGGGCTAGGCTTATAAATGCCTTGGGGCAGATAGCCTAGTATAAACCTATGAACCTATGAACTTATGTATGAATGGAATTCAGGCTATGCAGTAACTTAGAATTAGCAAAGATACAGAATTTTCAGAAAATAGGATACTGGTAGGTAAAGCATCTGTGGAATGTCAAAGTTTGTTGTCCCCCAATGTCTATTCATGTTATTAATAAACTATTGAACAGAAGTGGTTGTAATAGAGACATTTGTGTATATTGGATGTTACTGTAGAGGGGAAGAGTTGGTATCACTATACTGGCAGACAGACATATGCATGTTTTCTCAGTAGCTGCTGAGCCACTTACAGGGGATAACTGACAGCCTATATCCTCCAAGGGTGTTGAGTGATGACTAACCATCAGATGTTTTTGAAAGACCCAAGAAAATGGATCCTACTAGCTTACAGAGGATAAGGTGAGAACATATGAAATAAATAGCATCTAACAGAGAGTATCTGCATCAGGAGTAGGTCAGAAGTTATGATGTGAGCCAGAACTAAGCTTATTATTAGCTAAATTTTGACAATGCTTTGCAAGCCTACATTTCTGAAAGTGGTTTTCAACAAGGGACACAAGTCACAGGAGAATAGTTGTTTAGGGCTAATGAAACACTGCCTATGTGTAATGGTAAAATACCATTTTTTCCAGACTGAGGAAACAAGTTCTTACTTGATTGAAAGATTTAAAAAAACTGATAATTGGTAAGCTATGACACATAAAAATATATTCAAAAATTCTATTATGTTTAGACACTGAACCAGATTTTAATTTATGAAGCAATCTATTCAACATAGTTGATAAAATGGTCCATAGAGAAAAGTCTAAGTACTGTCAAAAGATGACCTGAGGAGTGGCATAATGTACCACTTGAGAGGCATTGTCTTATGCCATGGGCTTTAGAGATTAATTTCAATCCATTACATTTTCTGATTGTTTACTGTAGGCCATGAATATGAAGGAGTTAAATGTGCAACTCATATCAGAGCTGCATGTTAGACAGCTACTTAAACAAGTGTGGGAGGGTCTGTATTGTATACGCAGGTTACTCTGTCATCTGTTGTACCTATATTTGATGTCATTTTTCACTTGGCAGCTGATAAAGTTGTAAGCCCACTGCTGTTGGCTGCAGTTTGCCTGTCCTTAGGCAGAAGGCTCTACTGCATTTAAGCTGTGTGCCCCATGGTTTCTTCTCCATCAACCTTCTACTCAAGAACAGTGTCCTGAGCTGCTCAACAGTGACAAAATAAAAGAAACATGACGAACCTTGTCATTTGTCCCTAGTGGTTACCTCAGGTAGGAGCTGGTAGGTACATGGACTAGCAAATTAAAATAAGACTGGGTACTGCAGTTGGTTTACTATCATAATCTTGAAACCACTTCCATAGAGTGAGCACATTGTTGAATGAAAATACAGAAAAATAACAGCATCGAAAAGGCACAACACCAAAACCGGTAATGTCAACCTGTCCATATTTGACAAAGTCGACATTACCCAGCATACCTTCCCTTCCAGTCAATTTCAGCTAACATTGTGGGGGCTGCACCCCACACACACCCTCTTAATTATATATACAAACAGTGAGGAAATGGGTGCATTTCCCGATCCCCACTGTACTGCAATTTCAAAGCCAAACATCAACTTCACAACAGCGAATGCACACTAGCATTTACTTTTGTGGTGTTGACAATTTTCAGTTCGGCCTTCCGTGAACTGGACAATTAGCTTTTTGTCTATCCCCATTTGATGGAATGCCGTCCATGTAAACCACTGCAGTTAGTAAGCTACAATATGAGAGGGTAGGTACTGAGGTTAGTACACTAAAGTAAGAGGGTGTATGTACTGAGATAGACAATCTTTAGTGTAGTACTCATTTTGATAACAATTATCAGTTGCTATGAAAGAAAGAGATGGAAAGTGTCTACACTGCAAAAGGACAGACTCTTGTGTAATGTACATGCTTGCAAATTAAGAATTATACCATGTTTTGGAAGGGATGGGGGGTCATAGTTCAAACTGGAGCAGTTTGCTGACTTTCTTTCTGTAGTCACACTGGAAAGAAAAGATTTTAATCTGATTATACACCCATTTTAGATGGATGCAAAGATCAAATAATTATCGTAACACTAGATCCAGAAATTTCCCCACTAACAGCAGGACTCAGGCAATTAAACATTATCTTGGCATGTAAAACTTTCCCAGGCTACCAGAGCCTATCTCCATCCCATAATGCCCCTTGAGTGATTCCTGTTTTAATATATCATCGGCCATTCAAAGCAGAAAAAGAATACTTATTTTCATGGCTTTAGACTTGCTACACCAGATGAGGTGGGTAGGAGAGTGGGTGTCTTGCCATAGATGGGCCTGCTTTTCTAGATCTGTTTTTATAGTAAGTATATAACTTTTATATCTTGCAAGAGGAAGTTCATATTTGGCAACAGCAGGATATGATGCCAATCTTATCCTCTTGGAATGTCTCACCTTTGACAACCTACCCTTTGTAACAGTTACTCAAAAGGAAGACCTGGACCTGAATATTACATTCAACTTATAGTGTCATGCAAAAGTGCTGATGAAAGATGAGGTAGCTGCTACACAATTATCATCTAAAACTGTATTTCACAAAAAAGCTAGGAATGTAGGAGCTGTTCTTATAAAACGAGTCTTAGGATATGAAGAAAGAGGCTGACTGTACTTGCTATAAAAAAAAAAGAATGCAGTTATTGATGATAAACTAATACACAGTGATACAGGTGACCTTACATCCCTAGATCTACACCACTTTGGCTTTGTAAAAGGCTGTTCTTGGCTGCTTGACCTAGATATGAATTTTTGAATAGGATTCTGAGGTCACTGATGGGGCCTGCAGACAGTGCTGCCAAAATGGACCTTTAAAAACCACTGACATTGTTCCATATGCTGAAATTGTAGGCAGACCCTCCCAACCCAACATTAACCCATACATACTGCCAAGAAAAGTTATGGAAACTAGGTAAAGGTCCTCTATAAGCACAACAAAGTAAATCTCAAAGAAAACTAAAGAAGACCAACCACACACAGCTGTAACGCAACTTTAATAAAGAGTAAGTGCTTTCACATCCACAAAAACAATGATTAATTATAAACATTCTAATTAATTTTAAAGGAAAACCCAAACAAGAACACGCTAACCCATATACACAACTACCTATTCACAAGTTAAAACTGCATTCAACTAATCATTGTTTTTGATTGGTTTAAGCATTTTACAAATACTGGATGTTGATTTTATTGTATTTGAGTCTGAAGAAGTGCCCATGTGGCCGTGAAAGCACTTACTCTTTATTAAAGTTGCTTTACACCTGGCCATGGTTGGTCCTCTTTACTTTTCTTTGAGATTAACCCATACATTCACTGGATAGGTATCTGGCGAAGTCCATACCATTTAGGTCAGAGATGTTTGCTCCAGACAGAAAAATATCATCAGCCATGTTTCTCAAGACTTTGTACTGAGCTTTCCTCTCTTTGAAGTATAATTCTTTGGCACAAAAGTTAATATCAATGGCCTATGGCTAACCAAGTTTGCAGATGATTGCAATCTCAGGACAGTTAACAAATCCCATTTGATATTCAGATTCTCCATCTAGCCAAACAAATGCTTGGTGTGTTAATCATGGGCTTTACCATCAATTCCAAGAAATGCATTATAGTTTCTTTTGGTAAATGTGCCATTATTCCAACTTTGCATATAGATAATGTTCCTCTTAAATCTAATACCATCATCAGGGATTTGGGTAGCTTTGTTAACAACAGATTATTCTGTGGTGATTAGAAACCCCCACTACCTTGCACAGCTGATCCTGCATGGCATTTCCTCAAAGTCCAAAGAAATTATAATCCTTCTTTATTCTTCCCTTATTAGATCCATCATTGAATATAATGCATCCTTCAGCATGTATTCCACAAAGCACTTAAACCAGCTTGAATGACCTCATAATTTTATTTCCAAAAAGATCTCTGATCTCAGTGCCTGTAGTTATTCTGATAGATTAAAAGCTCTGTCCCTCTGATCAGTGTCATACCTACTCCTGAAGGGTGATGTAAGCTTTGCCTTCCATGCTATGAATGATCCAAAAGTCTTTGAACGCCTTCACCTAAACAGAACCAGTATTAATGCAAACATCGGCTGAGGGGCACTAAACATAAATTACATCATCAAATGGTGTGACAGGTGCCTAACCCAGCAAACTCCCCATTTATGGAATATGTGACCCTTACATATAAAGCAGAGTATTTTATGAATGTATGTATGTATGTATGTATGTATATATGTAGTTATTGATTGATTGATTTGAATTTGTTTACCAGGATAGTCAGAATGAACCAAAGGCCCAGGGAGAAAAGATCCACATAAAATATACATATGAAATATTTCAAAAGATTTTTAACATACACAGAGTTTTTACAATAACATTCATGTTTTAAGGTAAGGAACAAAACAGTAACCATATAATGTAAGAATATATTTGCTCTTCCAGTTGAGTTACAAATATTTGCAACAGAAAAGTGAACTTGAGAAAAGGAAAAGAGGGTCATTTGGTAAATGAGAAAAGTAATGAGAAGGGGCAATGTTAAAATGAGAGAAGAATTGGTACGTTAATTAATTAAGGACGATTCTGTGAGTCAGGCAGGACATGTCTAGAGAAGGAAATTGTGGGAGGGGTAGTTGTAAAAAAGATGGACAGGGATGAACTTTGTTTTATGTGGATGATGATTCTGTTCTACAGTAGCAGTATCCTCTGCAAGGTATACCTCTCCCTCCAGTCAGTTCTGTTGATGTTGCAGAGGAGGTTGAGATCCCTACACTGAGTATTTCTGATGCCATTTAACTTGGTCTGCAGTAAATCAATCAGTATTGGGTCAGAAGACGCCTTGTATGCCAGACACAGGTCACCTCTTAGCAGTCTGTAGGATACCGAGTACAGTGACAGAGCTTTGAGGTTGTTCATCAAGGACATGTTATTTAGGCCTTATTTTCTTTTAGTAAGGTATCTCTGTGGGTGTTCCAGTTGTTACATGTGTCTGGCAGATACATGCCTAAGGGGCATTATATTCAGTGATTGGCCTAGTGATGGCAGAGTAAAGGGAGATAATGACATCCCTAGATCTAGACACAATCCCTTTGTTTATAAGCTGTGCAATATAGAAGGGCTTTCTTAGAACAGTGGACACATGTTGGTCAAAAGTTAGTTAGTCATTGTCCACATAAGTTCCCAAATCCCAAATAACTGCATCAACTCTTAAGAGCATATTGTCAATATGTTAGTTCCTTGGGATATATGACTTCCCAAAGGATACAGTAATGACTTTTTGGCATTTAGCTTTAGTCCACGATTTTGGCACCAGTTATTTATTTAGGACAACTCTTCCTGCAGGTTGGCCAGGTCATCTGGGGATTTAATGACTGATCATAGCTTACAGTCATCTGCAAACTTAGTCAGCCAGAGTCCTTTTGGACTGGCGTTTACTTAATAAATGTAGATGCCAAACAAGTGAGGTCCCAGCACAGAACCCTGAGGGACTCTACTGTTGACTAATCTCTTTAGGGAGGCAACGTCCCCTATTTTGATTTCCTGCATTCTGTCTGTGAATCAGCTGGCTCTCCAGTGGGTGATATAGGGTTTTACTCTCAGTTTATTTAACTTTTCTACTATGCCTGAGTGGAGAATTGTGTCTAAAGTCTTGGCCATTTTTATTAAGTTTAATAAAACCGGTGTTGCTGTTTATTGTGTGCTGAGCAACTGTACAGTTACTTCCTAATTCCATGTCATCAAACCCACCTTCAGATGAAGCATTAGTGGGGGAAAACAGTTTTGTGGTGGGCTGGCTTGTTTTCTGAAGTCTGCAACAGATTGCATTACAAAGTAACTAGAATGCAGCACAATCAGTTACTCAGTCAGACAGTAAATCAATAAATAAGAGAAAGGTAACAAAAGTAAGATGGAACAGGATGAGATTATAATGTCCACATCAGCTGTGCAGGACTCTGTAGTAGAGTCTAAATGCTTCCTCTTCCATGTTGCCTTTATACACACAGTAAAAGGATGGAAATCAGACGAAGAAGATTTTCTCTTTGGAGTCAAAGTAGCCTGAAGGTACCTCAGTACATCTTTCTTGAATGACAAACTGCAGGGCCTAAGACTCTGCAAAATATATTCCTAGAGTGGAAGACAAGGCTATTATTAACAAAGGGTATTATGGGGGGTGGGGGGATACCATCAAGGAAAAGTGCTGGTGCAGAGTCAAAACCGATACCAATAATAGCACCAGTTCCAAACCAAACCAAAGATTGGACTCAACAGAAGGCCTCCCTTCACAAATTTCTCATAATTAATATCAACACTACAACTATGGAGCCCCACATCAAAGTTGAAAGCCTTGGAGCTAAGGACTCTAGTGCTATGGTGACCCCCTTGTCAGGTGCCAGGTCAACAACAGCAGAACCAGTGCGGGAAACGTAGTCTATATAATGATTAGGCAGGCTGCATTCTCCATGACATTTACAGTAAAAGGAGACAAAGATTTCTCAATTATTTTCATGGAAACGGTTTTAACAAAGGTCCCATACTCTTTGATACCACATTAGATACAGGACAGGAGATATACTGGTACATGTGAACCACATTCCTATTTTTTTTAGATATTCTACAAAATACTTGTACAAGACCTTTGCGGCTGGGAGTGCAAGTAGCTTGAAGTCAAAGATGTGCTGGGCTTGTTAAAACCTTTCTGAAAAACAGTTTCTGAAAACAAGGAGTTCTTATGTAAATACAATTGCAAACTGTCCTGATGGAGTACAGAAGAAGAAAACTGTACAGAAATCATACTTGGATGTGATAAAGTTTCCAATAAACAAGCGCTAAACTTCTCATGCCTGTCTTATGTAGATATTTTCTCACTAAAAAGGCACTTATAGAATCCATGTTTCATACTGAAGTAAGGGTAGCCACCTAAATACAGCAACCAAAAATATTTTTTATCAAAAAGAGCTACAGTAAACTCTCAGTTAACTGGAAATCAAGCAACCGGCAAAAAAAAAAAATCGAAGAAATACAGTACATTATGAATAATTCAACTCAATTTTCATCTGGTGCACTTTCTGTCCTGTCCCCCCCCCCCAGCCAGGCTTTTAATTACTGTATTTCAATATTAAAATCAAATCATTACAGTTTTTATGGTATGATATGGTTTAGTATAGGGTACAGTATTAGTTAGGCCTGTTTTTAATAGTAACTCTCAAGTAAACAGAAACTGCAGTTATCCGGCATCTACCAATCCCCATGGGTGCTGGTTAACTGAGAGTTTACTGTACCACACAAGTTCCTCCAAAACCAAAACAGAGAAACAACTTTAAGTTTACATTTTATAAACATCAGAAAAAGCTTAAAAACTGAATTCAGCACTTTGCGCAGCAACTAAAAGAGTTGTCACAACAATATATTCTTTAAGAAATTAGAAAAGCACTCAGTTGAAATAAGAATATGTGGCAGGCTTAAAATAAACTTCTAATGAAACAGCTTCCCAGCCTGCAACATTAAAGACATTATGGCAGGTCTAGGCTCAAAACTCTAAAATTAGATTCGACCGGCAAACACTTGGCAAATTAATCAGCAGAAATAGAGATGCCAATATAATTTGGAGCCGCCAGGGCCACCTAAACATTGACCAAGTACTGTACATGGCAACAAAGATCTGAAGACATAAAGCAGTATGGTGCATTATGGGTAAGAGAGGCTACTAAGCAGTCTGGGAGCATTTGGATGGCTAACACACCCTAATGGCTGTTGCCTTTGTCCTTCAAGTTAAAAAGGAAGAACACTCACTCTTATCAGACCAATTGTTTGGTCATTATGATTGTAATTTGAAAATCCACTCACTGTCATTCAGCATACTAAGAATTAAGCATTTAGGCATGTTCATTAGAGACTAAATTCATTCCTAAAAAACACAAGTTTACATATTAAATAACTTATTCAAACTTTATTTAGTAGGCAAAGTTACTGGCAAAGGACACATTTTCATAAATACAGAGTTTATAATAATCAGTTTATGAACATTTACTAGTTGAAAACATTCAAGCAGAAGTTTAATTCAACTATCTCACATTAACATGTAACATTTTTAAAAAAACGTTTTGATAACAGGTAGTCCTCAGACCACTTTTCCTTTTTTGTATAAACAAGTTAGAAAACAAGTAAAGACAATACAACTAAAAACAACTTATAAAACAAATTATTTTCCTAAAACGCAACAAATAACTGCATGCAATATTTACACGTTTGCCTGCAGTAGAAAAAATATCTTAAATTATTACAACTATATCAACATAAGTGAAAAAAATATATATATGGATGGCAATACAGCATCAAATAAAGATCTATATACTTGAAGAATTAATAGTAGTATTATTATCAAATTTCTTCAGTAGTAACAGTACTTTAATCCAATACTTAAAGGTAGACATTTTTAGATGTTCTATTCTTCTTTAATTCAACCTCTTGAATTATTAGAAGAACATTACACATTAAAAGTATATATATATATATATATATATATATATATATATATATATACATATACACATATAAGAACAGATTTTTTTATGCAGACACATAAAAAACAACTGTAGCTGATTTGCCTATGCATTTTTCTTCCAAGAAAATTATAAAATATGTATTTTCTTCAGCTGTTAAAGCAAAGCTCTAGGGCACTTTGATCTTTGTGTATCTGATTATGAACATTCTGCATCATTGTCATTACTACATCCAAAACATTCCATAAATTCAATGCCAGTACCTTATCATTTACCCATCTAAAGATGTGGCAAGCTACCCTTTGAATGTTCATATAATCCCTACAGACTCTGAGTGAAAGTGCACATTGCCAGCTTCTGTTTGTTCGACAACATTTGGTCAACAGAGACAGATGGTCAACATATACAAGATATTGGCATATTCCCCATTCCCCTTTCCTGAGGACTGTGCACTCTTGGAGTTAGTATATATAATTTGCTGGGGATGTTGATATAGCAAACACTTGCTATTGGTTTAACTCACTCTGGAGTATCCTCAGAGCATGCACACAATATGTTGACATGTGCTTCAATATTTGTATGTTGATATTCTGGACATCAGTGTTGTGCACATTTCTTCACAGCTAATAGATCCACATATTGATAAATAGATAGATAGCTATGGTTGCAGTTCATAATATCGAACATTCAAAATATAATATTCTTTTTTCATTGCTTTGCTGCCTGTGAGAATGTTATGCAGTGGGGAGTGGGAATTTTTGTGTATTCTCAGAGTTGATATATCCAATCAGGGAGTGCAGGGGGGGTGAAGAGAGCTTTCTCCCTGCATAAAATAGTGTTTTTGTTTGTGGTTTTGTGATTCAGTCTTTTTACTTACACACACACACACACACACACACACACACACACACACACACACACACACACACACACACACACACACACACACAAGCACACACACACGCACACATGCACATGCACACACATGCACTCACATACGCGTGCACGTATACACACACACACACACACACACACACACACACACACACACACACACACACACACATATACACACACACAAAAGTTTAAAAAATCCAGCCACACATAAGTAAATATATAAAAACATTTATTAAATAGTGAACGATACACTTTATGATTAATTCATACTCAGACTTTCAACTTTTTAATTAGCTTCACAAATACAGTGAACCAACATAGGAGCAATAGGTTACTAACCTCTGCTATATTTCTCAATCTATCAAAGGCCTTTGATACAGTATCCCATGAAAAACTTATTCTCAAGTTAGCCACCCTTAACCTCTCTCACTCTACCCTTAACTGTTTTATTAGTTACTTAACTAACTGTCAACAAGCAGTTAAATGGCAAAATCAATGATCCTCTTCTCTTCTCATCTCAGTCGGTATACCTCAAGGTTCTATTCTTGGTCCCCTTCTTTTCACAATATTTACAAATAGACTAAACTCAGCCACCCAACATGCTACATTG
The DNA here is from genome assembly GCF_019279795.1 of Protopterus annectens. Classification (NCBI taxonomy): domain Eukaryota; kingdom Metazoa; phylum Chordata; order Ceratodontiformes; family Protopteridae; genus Protopterus; species Protopterus annectens. The sequence continues at coordinate 358,280,768 of NC_056746.1, read as the reverse complement.
GTTCAATACGCAGATGACTCTTCCCTCATATGCCTCATTCCATCCCTACCAGCTGTACTCAACAAAACCCAACAATCCTTTCTATATATAGAAAAAGATCTTAATAATTCACAACTGATTCTTAACGCCTCAAAAACAAAACTTATGCTATTCTCCAATAGTAAAAAATCCATAAACACTGCTTTCACCATTTACTCATCTAACAATACCCTTATATAACCTGTCAACTATTTAAAACTACTAGGAGTCACCATAGATAAAGACCTCAAATTTGATAAACACCTTTCCCTTACTATCAAGAAAGTGCACTTCAAATTGGGGTCCTTGTATAGAGTTAAGGCCTTCCTGACCCCTTCCACCAGACATGCCATCTGCAGAACTCATCTTCTATCCACCCTCTTATATGCCTCTCCCATTTTCACTAACTTAAGAAAATGTGACTTAAACAAACTAGAATTATGCTATTACAAGGTAGCCAGATTCACTACCAACCAACCTGGAAGAGCTCATCACTGCAAGGTACTGCAACAACTTAATTGGTTAGAACTTCCCAGCCTTCTAATCTTTAACTAACTACTTCTAACTCATTCTGCCATTTATTACCCTGAAAACTGTCCCTCTGTTAGTAACCTAGTTCAGCTTTACTCCAATAGCAGAACCCTTAGGTGTTTCAATAAATTGCTTTTGACAGCCCCTGTCCAACAATAGCTATGGGGATTCCCTATACTCATTTAAACTTGTCAAAACTTGGAATGATATACCTCAATATATACTTAATACTAACAATACTTTCAAGTTCAAACAGCTACTTAGGGAATACCTTAACAACACTTGGCTTTGCTCCTGCACTAAACCTGACAAGCAGTTCTACACCTTCCCATTACCTAGCTCACCCCTTCACTAAAGGTACCTTTCTACTAGGTTCTCTCTCCTCTAACTTTCTTCAATCCTTAAACTCCCACTGCTATTCACTCTGATGCTTTGTTATCCTCTTTTACCTGCAAATCTATTGCATTTCCTTACCTTAAAAGTCAGTTACTTCTGATTGCTCTAATTTGTTTTCTGTTTCTTTAAAATGTTTATTAATGCTCACTGTGCCAAACTACTTTCAACTGTTTTATTTATTATTTATTTTATTTTACATTTGTTGACCATTATATTAACTTCTGCTTAGGCTTGTCTATTTGTATTTTTGTTCTGTATTCACTATTGTATTCAAATATTCATTTGCTATGTTTTGTACATTGTATTATGGAGCTTTTCTCCCTCAGCCTCCACTGAAAATGGCCTTTGCTGACCGAGTTAGACTCTCCCAGTAAACAAATGAAAATAAATAAATAAAAGTAAATATTTTTTTTGCTATAAGCTCTCTGACACACATAGAAGCCAGTCTTTTTCTTTTTTCCTTTTTTCCCTTTTTTATTTTCACACAAAACTGTTTACAATATATAAATATAGTTTCATATAGTTAGCAAGACCATTCTTAGTTAACAATCAATTTTATCTTTAGAGTGAAGTTTTAAGTTTTAACTACTTAAAATTTAACTTGTTTGTTAATCTTAGTTTAATGGAACAAATTTCATTATAGCAATGCAACACTGGCAGTAAACTTAGGAGGATCTTTCTTTTTTCCAAATGAGAGTAACTGCTTTCCTAACTATAAGTAAAAGAGCCCATAATAAAGGATACTGCGGTGCATTTATATAACCAGGAATTGGAGCATTTCTTATTAGGAAAGTATCAGGTATTATACAATTATCAAGCCAAACAGCATTAAAAAACTCTTTAATATTGTCCCAATATGTCTTATTTTTTCATAATCATAAAACAATATGATACTCTGCTTTTGTAATCTTGTCTGATCTCCAGCATGTTTCATCCTTTGTTTTAAATATTTTGTAGATTTTATGGGGAGTGAGAAACACTTTCTGTAAATATTTTCATGTAAACACTTCCCATGAGATATTAGATGAAGTTAAATCTACCAATTTTAGAATTAGTTCTTTACTATAGACATTGTTCACCTCTTCTAAACTGTATTGTGCATTGCATTTTCAAAATGTATCATATAGTTTGATTTCTAATTCTAAAGTTCATTTATATAGTTGGGATAAATCCCCATTACTACTAAGAGAAAAATCTTTTAATAATTTAAGTTCAAGTGGATTTTCTTAGTTTCTCAGTCCCCAGGATTCACAAATTAGTCTTACACAAAAATGCCAGTCTAAGAGTAAGACGGCAGTGTGCCATACATATTAATGAGGGCATGCTGCCTCAACTCTAAGGCTAACACGGAGCGTGCACGAGTGCAGGGGGTGTGTCAGACTGCCAAGCAGTCCAAAAATCCATGCCCTTGCAAATCTCTCAATTGGGAAATGTCAGCTGACATGAGCGAATCCACTCAAATGTATACATACCCAACACTACACTCCCCCACATTCTAAACCCCTGTACAATTCTAAAATGTAAAACTTTTATTTTTTTTTTATTATTCCTGATATAGCTGCCCGTATTTGCGCGTGTTTGCATGGCTTTGCCCATTGCTTAGCTACAGTTAGCAGTTTAGACATCGAAGAGGATAATAAGAAACTTATATGCAAATTAAGCAAAATAGCAATAGCATAGTGGTAGAGCCTTCACACAAAGAGGAGGCATTCTCGATTCGAGTCCCACCACTCCCCTTTCTATTTTCTGTTGGAAATCTGTATATAAAAATAATTCCTGACATTTATCATTTAAATTTTAGTAAAAAACATTGAAATGGCCTATGTAGTAGTGAACAAATTTTATATATATATATATATATATATATATATATATATATATATATATATATATAAGAAGGTGAAATGGTTATGCATACTGATGAATGCATAAGTAACGTATCTCAAGCAATGTGAAGCAGTGCTAAGCAAAGTTTACCAGTATTAAGCATATTTAAGTATAATTGCGCATAGCTTAGTACTGCTTTAACTAGCGCAATAGCTTTGCGCGGAGCTGAGCATCGCACAAACTAGTGCAAACAGAACATGTTTGCGCGCAGCTGTGCAACACGGTAACTAGCACAACGTCGGGCAATGTCGGGCAACATCGGGCAACGTATAGGACCATAGAGCAACATTGGGAAAATTTGAGCAAAGTCGACTAAACACAGCCACACCTCCTAGCTGGTCTGGCCAGTAGTAAAATAAAAACAATGACAGGCCTTGAACCCGGGATACTGTGCACCATAATCACAGTACTGAACCACTAAGCCATGACAGCTTTTCATAAGCATGCACTTTCAACACACACATACATATCAGTGGAAGTTTATCCATTGCAAAGCAGGTGTGCCTTCAGCTGAATTTTTTCAAAACTGGCCAATCACAAATAAGTGCAATAAATGATGCATATTTAAGCTCCATAGGTGGGAATACTTGCCATAAGTGGTTTTAGCTCTCATCTGTAGGCAGCAATGGCCGGTGCTGGAGAGGGCTCTCATTTTCAAGCGCAACATTTGGGCATTGAGGAGTCAAAAGTAATGGTTTGGCTCCTTGTCCACAATCATGAGGATAGACTCCTGTGGGGCCTGTACCAGGGCACCCAGTACAAAGCGGAAGCCTGGGACCGTCTAGCTCATGAACTCACCAGTGCCACAGGTGTCCCTCAGTCTGGTGAGCAGGTCAGACACCACCATGCAGACCTGAAGAGACGCAAGGTGGGTCAACTGGACCAGTGGATCCAGGAGGCCCATGAGATGGAAAATGCTCCACTACTAAGTAGCCATGGAATTAAGTATGTAAGAATTGCTATTCTAGTCTATACTATGGATAGGTATGTCTCAATATCACTTCATTGACTTCACAGCTGCAGGTGTCCGTGCTGTGAATCAGCAAGCCTATGCAGATAGGCTGCTAAGGCTGTACCACCAGGCAGGTTAGTAATTATCCAGTTTGTACTGTTATGTAAAATAAATGAGAGAGCTTGAAAAAAGTGTTTTAACACAATAAATAAAGGTAAAATAATTCTCTAATAATTATTCTGCATGTACTGTTATATAAAATAAATGAGAGAGCCTCTAGAAAAGTGTTATAAGTCTTTAATAAAGGTATAAATCCTGGAGTATGTCTGTGTCATTTTTTTTATATGTTGTTGTACTCTTGCATTATATAAATAGTACTGTTGCATTAAGCGCTGTTAACACACAGTTGGGTAGGCCCATCTAAAGTGGATGAAAGGAGTGCCAGCAGCTTTTAAGCATATTTACAGTCCTCAACTGTTGGTTCATGCCCAGCATGTACACATTAATCTGGCACATGAGTAGCTTGGTATTGTGTTCCCCAGAAATGTCATTGTGCTGGCAAAAATGTAGGAAGCTGTTAACATATAACTGATCATTTCACCTAAACATATCTAGATAAGTATAGGAAAGTAGAGCTGTCAGTGTACCATCTCAGCAGTAGTGTGCCTGAGCAACTCACAAAATATGTAGCAGTAACATCTGCATCCCGGACAGTTTGTATGTCAGATACAGGCCATGTATGTAAAGATCTAGCAAAACCCATTTCCCAATTTAAGGACAATTGGGTAGTGTAATAATACATGTAGAGGACATATAACTGCAGTTAATTGGAATGTAGTGTAAACTAGAAGGATATATAAGTTGTTAATGGAGCTATCGTTTTTCACCCTACTGTATGTGCATAAAAAATGCAATTCCACACCTCAATGGGTATGTCTAATCTCAAAACATTTGTTGGGACATATGTCCTATTGATTTATAAATATCTGCATTTATTTTGATGCATATGCCCTGTTCAAGCACCACAATATTGGTGGCCTGTTGCCATCAATTAAACCTGCATGCTGTTGTAATGTCCACTGTTGTTCTATATATGCATGTGTCATGCTTGCTGTTCAACTGTTGGAACTCTGGTGTGTTGGGTTAATGGGAATACTTCTGCAAGCTGTTATAACTAATTGGGAATGCTGTTGACTGTTACTAACCCATATTTTTATTAAATCCTCCAAAGCATAGAACGTATGGGAAGGCCGGTCCCAGCTGACCCACCTGTCCCACCACAGCTGGCGATGGCACCTGGCACCAGCAGGTCTGGTGCCCAGCCTGAGACGTCCTCCTCCATTGGCCCTGTGCCACCTTCGGGTGGAAGTGTTACAGGGGATAGGGGCTCACCTCCCCCGTGCAGGCGTGGTTGGAGGAGGGCCACCTATCACCCTCCGAACGATCCGGGCTGTGGTGCGTAGGGAGATCGAGCGTTCTGTCGCTGATCCTCTATGCCAGCTTAAGGCACGAGTGGCGTGACTCATGGGTGAGCCTGACCCTCACACAGCCCCCAGCACAGCTACCCTCTGGGCTGTGAAGGTGCAGTGGTGACTGCCCATGGGTGGGGATTTCAGTTCCACTGTTGCCATCTGTGGGCTCATGGGCTTGCGATTTCCAAACATCCTTCCCCGTCAAAGGTGTTCACCCACCACATGTGTCATATTCTGCCCCTGTATGCATCTTGTTTGTCTTGTCTGTTTACCTCCCCAACCTACCTCCCCAAATATACCTACTTCCCCTACCCCACATTCCACTCTCACCTGAAAAAAAAAAAAAAAAAAAAAGGGCAATCTGCTCCCAAAAAATAATTACGCTCCATACATAGCAGTCTATTTTGCACACATGTCTGCTGGACACATAAACTGATATTTAACATACTTTGTTGTCCTCACCCCTCTCTCAGGGGTGGAAGATTTCATATTTTCCTCCAAATTAGTTGCATATGCACAGCTGTTGCTGTTAAAGACATGGGCAGCTATGAACCTTCCCTACACCCATCCTGCACATCCCAAGCTCTTTTCCCTACTGTCTTTCCCTCTTTGTGCCCCTTTTTCACCACTTTTCTATCTCCCCATTTTCTTTTCTTTCAAAGAAATGAGCGTTGGGTTAGCGGGAGTAAGCACTATTAAGCAATAGTTAGCGGGTTTGTGCAAGTGTGCACTTGTTTGAGCTTAGCTAAGCATCGCTAAGCATTGTGCAAACCCACTCACAACCGCTTAAAAGTACCTTAGTCACTTTGTATATCAGGGTCCTTGTTCTGCTCAGCAGCAAAATAAAACACCTCTTTCAGTCTTGAAGCCCGGACCTTGGACACACTAGACTACATGAAGTACCACTAAGCCATGGTAGACATACAGCACGTTGGTGCTGAAATAAATGAATGAGTGAATGTAAGGAAAAATAGGAATGACATAACACAAAATTTGTTCTGTGGAACTTTACCAGCAGTTGTTGTGGAATTGCATTACATGAATGTGATAAGAGAACCAGCCATTCTAGCAGGAAATAATGTTACAGCAGCACTTTACAACTCACACACAGTATCATGGCAGGGCAAACAGTGGCATATCTGATTAGGGCAGAGGACATACATCCCAACTGTGACTACTTTTCAGGGATGTCCCTGATTTTGAAACATATGTTAGCTGTGTCCCTCTGAATCCCTCTGAAAAGTACTGACGTTAGGCAGAAAGGTGGGATATTACACTTAATAAATAATGACAATAATAAGCTTTAGACACTGCATGTACTTCAGAAAAGGTGTAGTAATCCATATGCACTGGTTCTCTCAAAGTCTCCACTTACTGTCTCTATTATTTTGAAGGTGTACCTCACTTTTACCTACCTTTCCCTGACTCTGTTCAAATATGTACCTGAGTGTTTCAGAGGCCTGGCAGAGGCAGAAACACACAGGCATATCAGCTTTTCTGCTGTTACACACTGTGCAAATAGCTTTGGAAGGAGTTCCACAAGCATACCCTTATGTAGGACTACAACACTGAAATACCAAAGGATGTAGCCATGTACTGGTAACAACTGACTGTAACAATGCCATTGTACCAGTGCTGAAAAGACCTGTGCATTGCACAGACAAAGAATAACAGGCTAACATCTGGCTACCATATGGATAGGTCCACAGTTGGGAGCTATGCAGACAGACTACTTGCCTTGATAAACTAACAGGTACACAGCAACCCTTTAAGTCCAGCAAGATGACATTCACACAGTAATACATAATGCTCTCTGCATGTCTGCATCCCTACCCAAATGTACAATATACCTGTGTGTTCAGGGTCTACCTAGGATGTAGCTAGGCATACTCAGTACTGGAATTGTCCAGTTTTCATGAGCGCCTGTGCTAATGTCAACACTAAAAAAGCACAAACTGTTCAGGAGTCAGTACATTAATATTCACACTATAGCAGTTCACAAACAGTCCATGTGCCTAAAGAATACATCTCAATAACTACTTTTGTATGGCAGTTAATTGTATAAGTAGAAAAGAAGCTACATACTCCCATGTATCTTGTATTAGCATTTGCAGGGGTGAGTACAATTCTACACTGACAAGTGTGTACTGGAGGTGGCAACATTCAGGTCTGAGTACAACATTTAAATCACTGGCTACACCCCTAGCTTCAGATATAAGAACTATACCAATCTTCTGACTTAAACAACGGTGTCCATAGCAAACAAGTATGAGCTCCACTTTGGAAAGCTGAAAGGGTTACGCCTATCTGACTTAGCAATTTATAGCATTGGGTTGCTATGACAGTGAGTACTGCAATTACCACACAGCAGGCTGCATGCAATTACCAAATGGTGGCCACCAAATGGTGCAGAAGCCATCACATGCACATGTGCAGATACTTATAAAAGCAGGCTGTACCTGCTGCCCACACACGCAATCACTCCATTGCAGACACTGAGAGATAGAGAGAGAGAGACATCAACAGCAAAAGCAAACTCAAAAGCAAAAGGAACATGAAAATTAATAATACCAACACATACAAAGGGAAGGTATGTAACAGGTATGTATTTACTGGCATGTAGTAGATGTTTTTGAAGAGTACTCTGCAAGCTTTGAAACATCCATATGTGGCAGCAGTACGTATCTATGCACAGATGTCCAGCATAACTACTGCCATGGACAAATCAGTGTGTAGCTGTGTGCAGGGGGACATAACTGTGACATATGTAGCTCAGCATGAAATCTCAAACATCTGGTCCATGTTATCTGTGTTCTGTACAGTAGTGTGGACAATGGCTGCTTGAGGGAGTAGCACAAACAGCTATATAAACATGGATGTGACAGAGTAACACATGCATGATAGTCATATTAACGTGTAGCTTAGCATTGGCAACTGCTGCACCAGGCTAGTATACTAATCTAGCATTTGTAGCTATATACACACCCTCTAATATTACTGTGTGCTCACATGTGACACCTGTTCATGTTGCAGCAAGGCCCAACAGGTCAGCCATGAGGTCCAGGGACTTACAACAGTGTGGACCTTGTGTGTGTATGGTACACACATATGGAGAGATATATATGTGTCAGATATATTAACATCTGTACATGTGCATAGAGCAAGGGACATACTGCAACTGTATGTGAAGGGAGGACATATATATGTTGGTGAAGGTTGTTATGTGCATATTTGTATGTAGGTTGTAGTGTGTGGCAAACAAGACAGCATACAGTGCTGGTATATGACATGCATTGGTTAAACACTGTGGGTGTGATTTGTTAAGTTTGCAGTGTTGCAGCCAGTGAGACCTGCTAAAGCTACATGGACTGAGAACACATTCAATGCATTTCTCACAAGACTGTGCGATATCATTACATTACTTTATACCTCACATCCTTTGCATAATTGATATTCCCACCATGAAAGGTGGACTGTGTATGTGCTTATATGTATATGTATATGTACACCAATGGACGTGTATATATAGAGAGAGAGAGGCAGAGTCATATATAGTGAGACAGATGCCTGGTGTCAAAGCTATGGCCTCAGGCTCAATGCCGAAAATTGCATTGTCATCCCTTTTGGTAAAAACTCAGTACCCATGAACTACTACATAGGTGGTAGTCTACTGAACACCGAAAGTGTGATAAGAGACCTTGGGACACAGGTGGGCAGCAGTCTCCCCTTTGATGATCACATTGCCACACTAGTCAAGAAACCCTTCTATGTGGCACACCTCATCACAAAAGGTTTCTCATTCAGGGAAAAAGAGGTCATTTTTCCCCTCTACTCATCACTCATAAGACCCATTATAGAGTACAACTTCCCTTTTGGTATGTACCTCACAAGACATCTACAACAACTAGAAAGGCCAGAGGCATACGTCACAAAGAGGATTACCGGCCTCAAACAGACACCCTATGCAGACCATCTCACAAAATGCCAGCTTTACTCTGTCGCATATCGCCTACCCAGAGGTGATCTCTGCCTAACATACAAAGCTATGTCAAACCCAGAGCTGTTGGACATGCTTCACATAAAGAAATCCCAATCCCTCTGAGCTACACGCTCTAGGGACCTAAACCTTGTCACCACAATAAACAGACATGCTGGAGGGATAGATTCCTATCTCAGAGACTTCCCATACTCTGGAACAAACTACCTATCTATAGCAAACAAAGCTCCTCAGTAGCACTCTTCATGAATAATCTTGATGATTGGATGGGAGATAGGTAATACACCCCGGGGATCACCTCTGTGGCTCTGCTTGACAGGGGCACAGGAAATTAATTTCCTTGGTTGGCAAAGGCCAGGGCACCATTTGGCTAGGCTTATATAGGCCCTAGGGCCAATAGTCTAGTACCTACCTATGAACCTATACACACCCACATGTACATGCTGCAATACATGCTATGTGAGGTTGACTGAGTGTGACGGTCAATGTATTGGTGAATGTGTCAAAGTTGTGTATATGTGGAATAGCCTAGTGGGAAACTGTTTCTGACATGGTATTTTGTGTCCTAGCTTTGATCCCAGCAAAAAATGTGTATGCTATTGCTAGGCAGAAAAAGCAGTATGGCATACGGTCTGAAGTAGTCCCTTGGTGTTGACTGGGGTGTGTCATTGGAGGCTAAAGTGGTACATGTATGCCTATTGATTGGTACTGCTGGTGAATCCAACTCCTGTATGAACAGTAGTACTACCTGTAGCTGTAGGCCTAAACAGCACAGTATGGTGTATGTCCACATTGCTTGGAACCACTGTTTTGTGTGTTCCCTGTAATCCTCACAGATTACGTACCTCAGGCTTAAGGTTTTGTAAGTACTGACACACAGTACTGTATGGTACACACATAAGGCTCATCTGGGTTGCCATACCTTTGTGTCTTGTAAGTATGTCTGATGTGTGTGTGGGTATGCCTGTAACATGCCCTCTGTCATATGTGTGTTACAGGATATAAGTGCATATCTAGCAACATGTATAGTCTAGAACAACAGTATGCCACCCATATTCATGAATGTGCACATATATTAGGCAGGGGTTTGTCATCAACAAGTAGTGTGGTATAATGGTAATACTGTAACTGGACTATACAATCATTGCAATGGAGGACATATTATATTATGCATTAGCTTGATCTATACCTTCTGTGGCTAGGTGGTGCATTGTGTCACATACAGTGTGCCATGTACTGTTGTATAGTCTTACATAGTGATTTCACTTTGTTGCTGTGCAGAACATGGTGTAATATACAGAGTGTGCCAGGCACTGTCAGGCAGTTGTGGGGTGAGTACTGATATGTGGTATTGAAAGTGTGTATCCTCTGACAGCTAATAGGTTGCTATATATGGCAGTTCAGTGATATCTGTACTGTATAATGTTAAGTGTGCCATATGACTTGCTCAGACATATTGTTTCATTGTCCTCCAGGGATCATGGCCTACTGTTGCAACCCGAGCTATAGTAGTGCTGAGGACGACATCAGTACAAGCAGTCTGATCCAGCACTACAGAGTGCTATTCTCAAGGACCAGCCAGGCCCAGCATGAGTGGACTGCACTGTGGCAACATGTTGTCCGTAGGGTAAATGACATAGGCATGCATAACTGGACATATGTGCAGGTACGCCATCACTGCAGTGATTTACTTAGACATGTCCGGCAGTGTGCTTCTGATGTCCGTAGACAACAGCTTGCTACAGGTGGTGGGGTTACCATCCATCCCCCCCTCACCAGAGTGGAGGAGCTGCTCCTGAGCCTGGTGGCTCCTGGCCAAAACCAACAGCAGCAGACATGTATCGTCATGGAGGTTGGAGCCACCCAGCAAGTTCACATGAAGCGTGCAGGTAACATGGCATATCTGTAGACTACTGTTACCTCTATTGGTAGATCATGCATATGTGAGATGTGTACTGTGTAGTTAGAAGATGTGGAGCCTGGTGTTGTGCAATAATGATCCTTTGGAACATAATCTGTAGGCCTGTGAATGTAAACAGTTGTACTACTGTAAGATTGCAAACCCACAGTAGCAATGCCACAGTTGCTGCCACTGACAAACTGTCTCATATCCTTGTAGGTCCCTCTGGTGTGACAGCAAGGTAGCAGACCCATGCTGGTGAGTGTGTTCTACATTTATTGTTGCAAATAAAATGTGCACGTCATAGGTAAGGTGTAGGCCATGTCCACATGTAACACATCTACGCATAATGCATGCTGTGCATGTTTGCTGTGAGACTATGCACATCTCAGTAATGTGATTAGCTGCCTCAAACACATGCAATACACAGAGCATCCCAAACAAATGTGGCTACACTGTAGTGGCCATTGGATAGGCAGATTTGATACACATGCACACAACATACACAACAATGTCATACACAGAACATGTTAATATGCAACACATGATGTATTCACACACCATCTGTAAAGTCACACTCCAGTATCCCAAATGTCATCCACACAGCACCCATAATATACCTGAGGGGTAGAGGCCTATCATGGGGTGGTGAGACACTCTTCCACACACAACACATTCATGTTTGGCAATGCTCCTTATTGTGCACCTTACAAACCCATGTAACAACTGGCCATGATATGGTGGATGTAGCCATGGTACTGCAGTTCAGGTACAGCATGATAGGTGCTGGTCTGGCACACATTAGTAGCCTTGAGTGACCACATGATGCTGCATGATGATGGCTTATGGTACTGCACCCCATCCAGTTATAGTAACCACAGTACTACACATAGCTTTCATTGCTATACACCTCAATGTTGTGTGTGTGCAAACATATGCACCTATACACAATATACATAGCAATCACCATTTGCACAAACTGACACATATATGTCTTGTAATGCTATTGAGTGTCTAGGTCACATGACACACATTGGGTATGTGTGATGTTAAATGTTGCAGTTGTGTTTTAGCATGCCATGTCATGGCTGGCACTGGCATGTCCATAATATGTTCAACACTCACCATAACTACTGTACATTGGCTATGTGGACCAGTGGTATTCCAGCAGGTATACATGCACCACTGATCCTGTGTGTATACACAGCATGCATGGGCTAAACCTGTGTCCACAATTATCTGCTAAAGACACAGATGCCGTAATCAGAAATGGATATCTATGTGACACACAGATACACATCCAGCCATGGTATGTATACCTGTGAGTGATGGTGCACAGGACAGTAAAGAGCTTTTAATACTTGCACAGCAATGTTGTGTCCATGTATACATTGCATTCCAGGGTGAGGCCAATCATCAAACAACAATACACATACATCAAAGCCACGTATACTGTTAGTAGCAAGGACTGTCTACACTTGCACTGTATGCTGTTGAGCAACACACGTCCTGCATGCTGACATTTTAAGTGGTACAGTTTGAAATATTTTCTGCTTAAAAACCTCAGCACTGCCTATTTAAGTGGTACAGTTTGAAATATTTTCTGCTTAAAAACCTCAGCTTTGGCCGGCTAAGATCTAGCTGTATTCAACTGGATGTATAAGAGAATTTAAGTACCTTTATCTGAACTTTTTTCAAATAATACAGTATTTAAATTGATTTAATTGTGTTGCATGAAAATTAACTGATCTGGAAGCTTTGACTCTGCTCTTCAGTTAATTTCCTACCCACCCTCCCTGTTTCTTGTTTGGTCTTAGTGGCTTTGAAACTGCCCGCCCCTCTTGTAAATTTGTGTTTGGAAACTCCTTCTGGGCCCATCTCATTTGCTCACTCAACCGAGTGCAGTGAGATCATAGTCTGATTTCAGGCACTCCTACTGTGTACAAAGAGAGCATCTGGGAAAGAGAACAAGGCTTCTGAGCCCCCAAGCCCTTCTGTGTTGGAGGGGAGCATTCTGGCTTAGTTTTGTTTCTTATAACTAGCCAGTTTTCTAGTTTCAGCACTCAAATCTGTTTCTTTGACCTCAGCACTTGTTCAGAACTCATTGTAAGCACTACATAAGCTGCAAATTACTACAGCACTCAACTTTCCTCACTTGTCTAGAGGAAAGCAGTTTTTAGTACTTAATAAATAAGCATTTATCCAGGCATGTCTAAGGGTCAGCTCCCAGTGATTTCACCTGTCTACCTGATGGAGCTGGGCATCTTGGGGCAATGCAGCAACTGCCTCATGTACACAGACAACCCTCTCCTCCTACCACCTAACACTACAACCTGTGAGAGATGCACTTATATAGCCAAACTGGAAGCAAAGCTCTCATCACCCAAGACTGGACTAGACAGTCAAGAGGAGAAGGTAAACACTTGCACCACACCACACTCATCACATAGTCCCTCAAAACCTATACCACCAAAACACACACATAGAAACACAAAACACACACCTACATTTACGGAGACTCTCAATAAAAACCTGCCCAAGCATCAGGGACATCCAAAGCATAAACGAAAGCAAACTCCACCCCCCTACACAACCCAAATGACACATAGCCCACAAACTCAGTGTGCCACTCAACCACAGCCCATAAGGCATAACAACATACCCAACACTCTAGTCATAGGAGACTCTATAGTCAGGCACACTGATGTTCTACTCACTAGACTAAACAAGGAGAAAGTTACTGTCAGCTGCCTGTCAGGTGCCAGGATCCACCACATAATGCATGCACTCAGGTCACTCCACAATAAGTACAAATATGACACTGTCATTGTCCATGTTGGTGTGAATGACCTGAGATGTACCTCCCTGGACTAAATGAAAAGTGACATGGAGGAGCTCTCCGATCTTGTATCCCAGGCAGGTATGACACTAACCCTGAGTAGCATCCTGCCATCACCCAGAATGATACCACAGTACAAGGACAAAATGATTGACTTCAACAATTGGCTAAGCTTCTGGTGTCATTCTAAGGGGATCCAGTATTTGTCTGCCTGGGACGACATGATCGACAAGCCACGATGCTTTGCCAGAGATGGCCTGCACCTGTCACCCTTAGGATTCTGGATACTGGCTAAGGCTCTTGCCACCCATATAGTGCCTTTTTAGGCAAGGTTCAAATGACAAATTCACCACTGTAACAGGTACAAGCAAGCAAAATCTGAGGGTAATGCTACTCAATGCTAAAAGTCTAAACCTCAAAATGCACTCACTCGAGGCACTCCTTAAAATGGAGAACATTGACATCTGTGTAGTGACAGAGACCTGGTTCAAAGCTCCAGAGAGCACCCCTGCATTACCAGGCTACAATTCATACCACACCTTTCGGCCACCTAACCCAGAATGAAGCACTAAAGGTGGAGGCATGTCCATATTCATTAAGGATATCCACACCTCCAGGTTAATTGCACAGCATAATGCATCTGAGATTATCCAAGTGCAACTAAATCTGGGCAAGACCACAATCCAAATTGTAGCTTGCTACAGACCCCTCACCATGCCCCAGGATTCACACTCCTCCTTTCCTGATACACTGTAAAGTATTAGGGTACAACCCAACACCCTAATAATGGGCGAGTTCAACTACCCCACCATTAACTGGGAAAACTACTCATGTACCAACTCTTTTGCTCAACGTTTTCTAGAATTCATACATTCCAATGCCTTGGATCAACTTATTCACACCCCCACCAGGGGCAGGAATATCCTAGACCTGGTCATTACCAACATGGGAAACCGGTGTTCCACACCAGAGATCAATTCCTCGTTGGTCAGATCCGACCACAAGCTAATCAGCCTAGACATCCACATCCCTCCCCACCACCAATTAGGGAAACCATCGTAAAAAACTTCTCCAAAGCCAACTTCACACTTCTTAAGACAGAAGTGGCAAACTTCATGACACCCATGCAGACGGACAATAGAGATATGACTTCTGAATCCTACACAAATGCACTTTATAAGCACTTATATGAGTGCATGGATCATGCTATCCCTAATAGAACCAATAGGTTATCCTCCTAAAAATGAAAGCCACACTGGTGGTCCTCTGCCATAAACAAACTCTACAACAGAAGAAAGAAACTGTTGCAAAAAAGAGTAAAATCCCATGACTGGAGGAGCTCCCTGGTCAACCTCAGTAAAAAGCTGAGATCCCTCATAAAATCCTCCAAAGCTAGTTACGAAAACAAAATTGCCACTGACTCTAAAGACAACCACAAAGCATTCTATAGCTATGTCAAGAATCTAAATGGAACACTCAGATCTGCTCTGAGTTACAGCACAATGGTACTAAATATACAGAACCAACGGATATTGCCAACATCCTAGCAGATAGGTTCAGTGCTAATTTTACCCCCCTCTCACCCCCTAGAGGGCCCATCTCTATACCAGAAGAATGCAAAGTTCCTATAATCACAGCTGCACAGGTAAAAAACACATTCTCCAAAGCCAAGAACACAGCATCCATGTTACCTGATAATATCCCAGGCTGCATTCTACATGAACTACAGAATGAACTGGCACCCTACCTAAGTACCATGTTCAATCATAGCCTCCCCTCAGGCTTTGTACCCACTGAATGGTGCACTGTGACGGTTATCCCACTCCACAAAGGGGGAGCCACGACAGACCCCGGGAACTACCGCCCCATTAGCCTGACGAGCCTGGTCTGCAAGGCCATGGATCATAATGGAACTCATAAACAAAGACATTGGTAATCTCCAAACTCTGGACCCTACCCAGTTTGGATTTGTAAAAGGCAGATCATGTCTCCTAAACCTGATTGACTTCTTTGAAGCAGTCACCAAAGCCATAGATGAGGGTAAAATGGTCCACACAGCTTATCTAGATCTCGCCAAGGCCTTTGACACCATCCCCCACTCTGGAATTATAGATAAGCTCACTAAACTAGGTATAAATCCCTATGTCACAAGATGGGTTGCCAACTGGCTCACGGACAGAACCCACACTGTGAAAGTAGCAGATTCCAAATCTGACATTAGACCAGTGGCAAGAGGAGTACCACAGGGTTCAGTCCTGGGTCCTCTCCTGTTTGGTATCTACTTCTCTGAAGTGCAGGCTAACACAGAAGGTCTTTGGTTAACAAAGTTTGCAGATGACTGCAAACTAGGAGCCATAATTGAAACTCCTAATGATGTGAACAAACTACAAAAGGGCCTCACTGAGACAGACACCTGGTGTCAAAGCCATGGCCTGAAGCTCAATGCCAAAAAGTGTATTGTCATCCCTTTTGGTAAAAACTCTGTACCCATGAACTACCATATAGCTGGTAGTCCACTTAATGCCGAAAATGTGATAAGAGACCTTGGGACACAGGTGAACAACAGTCTCTCCTTTGATAATCACATTGCCACAGTGGTCAGGAAATCCTTCTATGTGGCTCATCTCATCACAAAAGGATTTTCATCCAGAAAAAAAGAAGTCATTGTTCCCCTCTACTCATCACTCATTAGACCCATTATAGAGTACAACGCCCTTTTTGGTATGTACCTCACAAGACATCTATAACAACTGGAAAGACCACAGAAATACCTCACAAAGAGGATTACTGGCCTCAAACAGATGCCCTACACAGACCATCTCAAAAAACTACAGCTTTACTCCATCGCATATCGCCTACTCAGGGGCGATCTCTGCCTAACATACAAAGCTATGTCAAACCCAGAGCTGTTGGACATGCTCCACTTAAAGAAATCCCAATCCCTCTGAGCTACATGCTCTAGGGACCTAAACCTCGTCACCACAATAAACAGAACATGCTGGAGAGATAGATTCCTGTCCCAGAGACTTCCCATACTCTGGAACAGACTACCTATCTATGTCAAACAGAGCTCCTCATTAGCACTCTTCAAGAAAAATTTTGATGATTGGATGGGAAATGGGAAATTCACCCCGGGAATCACTTCTGTGGTTTTGCTCGACAGGGGCACAGGAAAATAATTTTCTTGGGTGGCGAAAGCCAGGGTACATTTTTTGGCTAGGCTTGTATGGGCCCTAGGGCCGATAGCCTAGTACCTACCTATGAACATATGAGCCTATATGACTGTTTGGCTTGTGATACTGTACCCCACCATCAACTGCTATTGAGTATGTTCTGGATTGCTGGTGGTGTGTGTGTGTGTGTGTGTGTGTGTGTGTGTGTGTGTGTGTGTGTGTGTGTGTGTGTGTGTGTGTGTGTGTGTGTGTGTGTGTGTGTCTGTTTTAGTGAGGAGTGTATTTGTGTGCATGTGTGCATGTGTTCGTGTGTTCATGTGTGCATGTGTGCATGTGTGCATGTGTTCATGTGTGCATGTGTGCATGTGTTCATGTGTGCATATGTTCATGTGTTCATGTGTGCATGTGTTCATGTGTGTATGTGTGCATGTGTTCATGTGTGCATCTGTGAATGTGTTCTGTCATCATGTACAGGTCGTAAAGTGTGTTTCCTGTCTTCCTCTCACAGGTGCTGAGGTTGGGCTGGTTCACTGCAGCAGGGAACCTGATGTCACTGACACAAATAGTGACAATGAGGGTAGGTGTGTTGAACCACAGGCATGTTTGCCAGGGTCTGTTGTTGGGCCAACAATCAACAGTACACAAGTGTCCACCCCATCCATGCACACAGTCATACTCCCAATACATCCATCATCACCAATGCCCTTAGCTGAGGGACAGTGTACAGTCAGCAATGGCCAGGACAGTGTGGTATCTATGGCACATGCATCCAGACACAGCAGCCATAGCCAGATGTCTGGAATGGTACCACATAGGCAGATGTCCAGGGGTTCTCGTTGGAGCATTGCTGGTCATCATGCTCCTGGCAGATGTGCCACAGGTCTTACAACCTCACGCATGTTCCAGGTTGTCATGGAGGCACAGGCACGTATGGAACGGTACACCAGACAGGGACTACGGGCAGAGGACACATAACACTAATGTAATTGACAGTATCTGTGACCTAGCAGGTGCCATTCATAATTACACTGAGGTCACTGATAGACATTGGGGTGAAACATTAGATGTCCTCCGCAATGTCATGTCCATGTGTCAGGACAGTGCAGGATGGTTGAGAAGTCGACGTGGATGTATGCAAGCAACATCAGCAGCTAGCAGTCACTGTGGACGTCCATCAAGTCACAGCCACTCCCGTAGTGCCAGTACCAGCCCCAGCAATGTTGGGGGTGGGCTGTCCATAGACCGTCCTTGAAGACTACATGCACGTGGCTCTGGCCAGTCCCAGCAGGGACCTGGATCCAGTGTACATATGTCTACCTCTGAGGATAGTACCCAGTCTGGCTTAGTACCTGATACTGTCTGTAGCACCCCTGCAAGGCATAGGTACTGTATCCATGGCCAAAGACAGTGATCTGTAAAGCCTCGCAGGTACAGTCTGTGGCTGTCCCACAAATCCCCGTATATGGCAGCCAGATGGTGGAACTGTGTGCATGCAGACACACACACATAAACCAGACACCTGGGGCTAACACATGCCCACACATTACATCCACATTGGCCCATACCAGTATTCTTGGCCCTCACACACACACACACACACACACACACACACACACACACACACACACACACATACATGCCAATTGTATGGCTCAATGCAGACCTCTGGCAAACCAACAACACACCCTGTGCATATGATGAAACCTGTGCCACCTCCTATCATCTGTAAAATTGACACAGGAACAGGCTAACATGGTGTTGATGCACAGGGTGACTTTATAGCAGTATAGCAATGTTAGCATGTTGTCAGCAGTAAAGTGTAATGATATCCTTGAAGGTGTAGCTGAGCAGGCATGATGCATTAAAGCTATGATTGTCAATGTAGTATTGTTTACACCAGTGTTAATTCCAATAGTGTATTGTCTGCCCACATGTCACTTGGCTGATGTGTGTAGTATTGGCCGCATGTGTTAGAGAGTGGACAGTACATGTGGGATGTGTGTAGCATAGATTTGCAGGTGTACATCTGTGAACATGGAGGAGGTGCACTGTCTGCATGTATGTGCATAGTGGACACATGGACAAGGTGACATGCCCTGTATTACACAGTGTTAACACTTCATAGTTTCTATTGGTGGCCAGTATGCATTGTACTACACACATTTTGGAACTTGAGTACACATGTGTGTATGACATTGTTTGACACTGTGCTGTGGGTGATACTGTTACTATCTGAAATTGGTTTGCATTCTGGTAGTATACATAACCTCAACAGCCTGACCATAAACAATCATTAGATGATGTCTTGACAACTGACACACAGATGTAGGACACACAGTAACATTTGGATCCTTCTGGTACTATACTATGCCAGTAACCAGTGGTATTCACCTGCACCCATTCCTGGGACCACTCCTGTTTGGCATATAGGTACAAGCAAACACAGTAAGGATATGTCCGTCCACGTCTGGAAATGCATACTGTGGGCTATAATGCATTCTCCAGATGACACACACATCCTCCACAAGGGTATCATACAGACAGATACCTGTTGTCAAACCCATGCTGTAAAGCTATAAGCCAAGTAAAGCATAGTCATCCACTTTTACAAAACATAGTATCCCCACAGTACCACATAGGTAGTAGCCCCCAACATGTTGAACAGGTATCAGTGTGTACATACAGCCAAGTGTTACATCACCTCTCCTTTGGTAATCACATTTCCAAAGGTATTTTGAAATCCCTTGGTGGATCACATAAGCAATAAGGGGTCTGCATACATATCCTCAAAGGTTGTTGTACACCTATAATGAATAGCCATCATTGACAGACTTTGCTGGGTTTGAACAGGACTGAAATATACCTCATGCATAAACCCTCACTCACACTATTCAAGTGTGTGTGACACAGATGACCTAGGCCATGGATCACTGCAGTGGCTGGGCTTGTTCCAAGCATACAGATGTGCCCTAAGGTCTGGAAAGAGGCAGCACACTCTGGCAAAGATAACAGATGTGTTCATGGAGAAAACAGGGTTCCCACCTATGAAATAATTGAGGTCATATGTACGTATATGTATTTGCCACACAGCTACCTGACATGTGCAATGCACATACTGTTGTCATTGTGATATGTCATACAGTAGTAAAAGCAAAACCCACAACACATTAACCAACAGTGTCACACAAAGAGCACACACATACACACACTCTCACCAACTGCAGGATTCAAACCCCTATCTACTTAATGATACTAGAGAAGTGCACATCAACACAATGTGCAATACACATGACTGGGTGTTTGCTTTTCCACATGTATATTTGTAGGATGGTGACATCATCAGACTTGACAAAGATGAGTATACCACTTTTAAGGTGTTTCAGTAGTCTCCAAAAAGGTTGCTCCTCTCGAAGGAGATATACACACACTCTCATACAGTTGTCAAGTGCAGGATTCAAACCCCTAGCTAACTACTTTCTGAGACTAGAGGAGTACGCATTAACACAATGTGCTATACACATTACTGGGAGTTCTCTTTTTCACAGGTATATTTGTAGGATGGTGACATCATCAGACTTGACAAAGATAAGTATACCACTTTTAAGGTGGTTTAGTAGTCTCCAAAAAGGTTGCTCCTCTCCAAGGAAAGACACCCACACACAGTGGTCAAGTGCAGGATTCAAACCCCTATCTAACTACTTTATGATACTACAGCAATACACATTTACACAACATGCTACACACATTATTGGGAGCTCTTTTTTTCCACAGGTATATTTGTAGGATGGTGACATTATCAGACTAGACAAAGTGGGTTACATTAGGTGACATTAGGTGGGCTACATAGAAGGAATTTCTAAACACTTTGGCAATGTGATCATCAAAGGAGAGTTTACTATCTACCTGGGTCCCCAGGGCCATAATTACATTCATCGTACATACTGGATTGCCACCTATGTGGTAATTTGTGTGCACTTCGCTTTATCCAAAGGGGATGACTATGCATTATTTGGCATTCTGCTTGAGGGCATTGTTTTGACACCAGGTATCTGTCTCTGTAAATCCCTTCTGGAGGATGTCAGTGTCAGCCGTAGAGTCGATTATGGACCACAATTAGCAGTCATCTGCAAACTTGTTCAGTCATACTCCTCCCATGCTTGCCTGTACCTCTGAGCAGTATCTACTGAACAGGTGGGGTCCCAGGACCAAGACCTGTGGGATGCCATTTGTGACTGGTTTAGAGTTGGACATGGCACCTGCAACTCTGAACATGTGTGGTTGATCTGTGAGCCAGTTGGCCACCCATCCTGTGACATTGCTGTTAATGTTCAAGCTGGTAAGCTTGTCCATGATGCCAGAGTGGGGAATGGTGATGAAAGGCCTTGGTGAGGTCCAGGTGGGCTGTGTGGACTACTTTCACCTCCATATATGTCCTTGGTAACTGTTTCAAAGAAGCCAACTAGGTTTAAGAGGCAGGATCTGCCTTTAACAAAGCCAAGTTGGGTAGAGTCCAGTGTCTGGAGGTTCCCAATGTTTCTGTTTATGGGTTCCATGATAATTTGCTCCATAGCTTTGCAGACCAGGCTGAGTAGGCCTATAGGGCAATAGTTTCCAGGTTCTGTTGTGGCACCCCCTTTGTGGAGCTGGATGACTGTTGCTGTATGCCATTCTTTGGGTACATAGCCTGTGGTAAGGTTGAGTCTGGACAGTGAATGTAGGTGAGGGTGTAGTTCCTTTTGGGGCTGGTGTAAGACACAGCCTGGGACACCATCCAGTCCCACTGATGCTGTGTTCTTAGCTTTGGAGAGGGCTGTTTTTACATGCATGTCCATGAAGTCTGGGGCTCTGCATTCTTCTGGGATGGACACAGGCCCTTTTGGGGGTGATGGGGGGAGTTTGCACTGAACTTGTCCGCCAGAATGTGGGCAATGTCAGTTGGTTCAGTGTATTGTTTGCCATTTTACAGTAGCTGACAGCATATTTGAGAGTTGCCACCTAAATGTTTGGTACAGCTAACGAAGGCTTTATGGTTGTTATTCTTACATTCCTTGGCAATTTGTCTTTAGAAACTGGCCTTGGATTATTTTATGAGTGATCATTGTGTCTTCCTAATAATGATCAGTGATGTCTTTCCTTTTGTGAAGTTTGCTCTATCATGTGTTTGTTTCCTCCTTCTATTGTATAGCTTATTTATGGGCAATGACCACCAGATTGGTTTCTTATTTTTGGAGGAGTGTGTCTTGGTTTTATTTAGGAAGTCTTGATTCATGCATCCCTGTAGATGCTCAGAGAATGCACTTGTAAATGATTCGGCAGATTGTATAGCATTATCCTATAGCAAGGGTGCTTTGGAACTTTCCACTTTGGTCTTGGGAAGTGTGCAGTTTGCTTTTGAAAATGTCTTCAATGTGGTTTCATTGACTGGGGGGGGTGATGTGGATGCCCAGTGTGATAATTTCATGATCTGATATTACCAGTGAAGGGTTTACCTCTGTTGTGGAACATTGTTACTTTATGTTGGTGATGATCAGGTCCAGTATGTTGTCACCTCTAGTGGGTGTGGTGACCAGCTGTTCCGGGGCATTTGAGTTTTTAAACTCTAGGAAACATTGGGCAAAGGACATTGTACACGAGTAATTCTCCCACTCAATGTTTGGGTAGTTGTAATCTCCTCATATAATGGTGTTTGGTAGGACCTTTATATTTTCCACTGTTCTCAGGAATACTGAGTGAGGTTCCTGAGACAAGGTAGGTGATCCGTAGCAGGCTACTATCTGATAAGCAGCTTTGCCAATGTTAGTTGCACTTTCATGGTCTCCAAGGCCTCATGCTGTGCCACTAACCTGAAGGTGTGGGTATCCATAAGGTAAATGGATACACCCCTTCCTTTTGTATTTCACTCTGGGTTTTGGGGCCGAAGATCAGAGGGATTGTGAGTGTTTTACGTGGAGTATGTCCAACAGCTCTGTGTTTGACATACCTTTGTATGTTAGGCAGAGATCACCTCTGAGTAGGCGATATGCGAGAGAGTACAGCTGGAGCATTTTGAGACGGTCTGTGTATGGTATGTATTTCAGGCTGCTAATGCTCTTTGTGAGGTATTTCTGCAGGCTTTCCAGTTGTTGTAGATGTCTTGTGAGGTACATAGCAAAAGGGGCGTTGTACTCTATTATGGATCTAGTGAGTGATGAGTAGAGGGGAACAATGTCCTCTTCTATTCTGCATGAGACATCTTTTGTGATGAGGTGTGTCACGTAGAAGGAGCCTGACTACTGTGGAGATGTAATTATCACAAGTGTATCCACTGTCCACCTGTGACCCAAGGTCTCTTATCACACTTTCAGTGTTAAGTATACTACCGCCTATGTTGTAGTTCATGGCTACAGAGTTTTTACCAAAGGGGACGACAATGCACTTTTTGGCATTGAGCTTGAGGCCATGGCTTTGACACCAGGCATCTGTCT
Source organism: Protopterus annectens (assembly GCF_019279795.1). Classification (NCBI taxonomy): domain Eukaryota; kingdom Metazoa; phylum Chordata; order Ceratodontiformes; family Protopteridae; genus Protopterus; species Protopterus annectens. The sequence goes on along the minus strand of NC_056746.1, from coordinate 358,257,139 downwards.
CAGTGAGGCCCTTTTGTAGGATGTCCACATCTTTAGTATTTACAATTATGGCTCCTAGTTTGCAGTCATCTGGAAACTTCATTAGCTACAGACCTTCCATATTAAAGTTTACTTCAGGGAAGTAGATACAAAACAGGACAGGACCCAGGACTGAACCCTGTGGTACTACACTTGTCACTGGTCCAAAGTCATACTTGGAGTCTGCTACTTTCACAGTGTGTGTTCTATCAGTGAGCCAGTTGGCAACCCATCTTGTGACATAGCAATTTATACCTAGTTTAGTGGGTTTATCTATAACTCCAGAGTGGGGGATGGTGTTGAAAGTCATGGCAAGATCTACATAGGCTGTGCAAACCACCTTACCCTTGTCTACGGTTCTGGTGACTGCTTCAATGACATCTATCAGGTTTAGGAGACATGATCTGCATTTTACAAACCCAACATGGTTGTGGTCCAGAGTTTGGAGATTACCAATGTCTTTTTTTATAAGTTGTATGATGATACATTCCATGGCCTTGCAGAGCAGGCTCATCAGGCTAATGTGGAGCAATTTCCTGGGGTCCATGGTGTCTCCACCCTTGTGCAGTGGGATAACCGTCACTGTGCGCCATTCAGCAGGCACAAAGCCTGAGGTGAGGCTATGACTGATCATGGTACATCGGTGTGCTGCCTGTTCATTCTGTAGTTTGTGTAGAACACAGCCTGGGAAGTTATCTGGTCCCATGGATGCTGTGTTCCTGACTTTGGAGAGTGTTTTTTACCTGTGCAGCCGTGATGACAGCAACTTTGCAGTCTTCCATTATAGAGATGTGTTCTTTCATGGGTGAGAGGGGGGTAAAGTTAGCACTGATCCTATCTGCCAGGATGTTGGCAATATCAGTTGTGTCTGTATATTTTGTGCCATTGAGCTGTAACTCAGAGCAGATCTGAGTATTGCCATTGAGATTCTTGACATAGCTATAGAATGCTTTGTGGTTGCCTTTAGAATCTGTGTTGATTTTGTTTTCATAACTAGCTTTGGAGGATTTTATCAGGGATCACAGCTTCTTACTGATGTTGACCATGGAGCTCCTCCACTCACGGGATTTTACCCCCCTTTGCAACAGTTTCTTCCTTCTGTTGTGCAGTTTGTTTATGGTAGGGGAACACCAGATTAGCTTCCTTTTCTTGGAGGATAGCGTCTTCATTCTGTTTGGGATAGCACGATGCATGCAGTCATGTAAGTGCTTATAAAGTGCAATTGGGAAGGATTCAGTAGTCGTAACTGTATTGTCTATCTGCATGGGTGTCCTGCAGTTCAGCACTTCTGTCTTAAGAAGCATGAAGTTGGCTTTGGAGACATTTTTTAACATGGTTTCCTTAATGGGGGTGTGGGTCCAGAATGTGGATATGTAGGGTAATTAGTTTATGGTCAGATGGGACCAATGAGGTGCTGACTTACCTGGTCACACAGGACAAACCAAACTCCGTAACCAACACAAATAACCACAAAGTGAGCTAAATGCTACTCATTGCCAGATGTCTCAGCCTCCAGATGCACACACACTTGAGGCACTTCTCATTCTGAAGAATATTGATATCTGTGCAGTAACAGAAACCTAGTTCAAGGCTCCAGACAGCACACCAGCACTACCAGGATACTACTCATTCCATACCTTCCAGCATCAGAACCTGAATCATAGCACATAGTGTGAGGATGTATCCATATTCATCAAGGATACCTACACCTCTCTCTACATGCTCTCTACAGGATATGTACCCATAGAATGTTGCACAACAATGTTCTTCACACTCCACAGGGGTGGGGCCTCAAAAAACCCTTGGCATTCATGCTCTATGAGCCTGACGAGTGTGTTCTGCAAGGCAATGGAACCAATCATAATGGAAGTCAACAATACAGAGATTGGGAGCCTTCACACAGTTGAGCACACCCAGTTTGGCTTTGTGAAATGCAGACCACACCTCCTGAACTGGAAGGATTTCTTTGACAGTTACCCAGGCTACAGATGATTGAAATGAGCTCAACACAGCCTACCTATACCTCGCTAAGGCCTTTGACACCATTCCCAGGTCAGGTATCATAGATGAACTCACCAACCTGGCCATGTATCCATACATCACAAGATGGATTGCAAACTGGCTCACAGATAGATCCCACACATTAAGAGTTGCTGGCTACATGTCAGACTCTACACCGGTAATGACTGGTGTCCACCAGGGTTCAGTCCTGGGGTCCATCCTGTTTGGTATAGACTTCTCAAATGTACATGCCAACACAGGTGGGTTGTGGTTGACTAAGTTTGCTGGGAACTGTAAAGTGTTTTTCATAACAGATTCCCCAGAAGACAGACATATTCTCCAGAAGGGACTTGATGAGACAGATGTGTGGTGTCAGAATCATGGCCTCAAGCTCACTATGGAGGAATGCATAGTGATCCTCTTTGTTAAAAACAAAATACCCACAAACTACCACATAGGTGTTACCCCCTTAAAAATGACAAGGTGATAAGGGATCTGGGGACACAAGTAGATAGTCATCTTTCCTTTGACAACCATGTTGCTAAAGTGATTGGGAGATCCTATGTGGCCCACCTAATCAACAAAGGGTTTGCATCAGGATCCAAAGAGGTAGTGTTGGCACTCTACTCTTACATCATTAGACCCATCATTGAGTACAGTGCACCATTTTGGATGCACTCGACTTAGCATATCCAGCAGCTGTAGAGACCAAATAGGTACCTCACCAAAAGGATTACTGGCCACAAACAGTTGTGTTATGCAACACAACTGGTAAAACTAAATCTCTTCTTCGTTGCGTACTGCCTACTCAGAGGCACACTCTGCCTAACATACAGAGCCATGTCCAACACATAACTGTTGAACATTCTCCATCTACAGATAACAACATTGAGTCACCCTACACATTTCAGGAATATGAACCTCTTCAGAATGATGAATACAACTTGCTGGTAGGATAGAGTACCATCCCAGACACGTGCCTTACTGTGGAACAGTCCCAATGTACATGAGACAGAACCCCTCGCTGACACTCTTCAATTGGAACCTTGATAAGTGGATGGAAAACAGACAATTCATGCCAGGCATCACATCAGCAGCCTCACTAGAAAGGGGCTTAGGGTACTAAGTATTAGGACTAGGCCTTGAGAGACTGCCCAATGGTGTGGTGAAAGCTGCACAACTTGCATAGGCTAATATATGCCTTCGTGGAGATAGTCTACTACATATCTATGAACCTATGTGACAGGTACATGTCTACAGATAGTAGATGTGTACTTCATTGTACATTCATGTTGTACAGCAGGCACATGGACCACATACACTGTAATGCTTACAGATACTGGTGGCTGTTATGTACAGTGGGAGAGATGTGCACCTCATGTCTTTCATGTCATTGAGATGTGTGCTGGGTGGGACAGTCCTGGATGGCTCCCTGTCATGGTCACCCTCTTACACCCATCTCTGCCCATCCATCTTTGGCTTATTATACTGTGTTCCCCCTATATATATATATATATATATATATATATATATATATATATATAGGTACATAGGTAGGTAATAGGCTATCTGCCTGAAGGCATATATTAGTATGGCCAGAGTGTGCGGCTATCACCACCCATGGAGTTAGTTTCCTAGGCCTCTGTGTAGTACAGCTGATGAAGTGATCCATGGTGTGACAGTTCAGTTTCACATACACTGATCAAGGCTCCTCTGGAAGAGTGTCAGTGAGGGACTCGGCTTAATGTCAGTTGGGAGCCTGTTCCAAAGCAAGGGAAGTCTGTAAGTTAGTAATGTATCCCTCCAACATGTTCTATTTAATGTTGTGAGGATGATATCCCTAGAGCATGTGATACAGTGAGCTTGGGTTTACTTCGGATAGCCCATGTACATCAGTTCTGCATTGGACATGGACCTGTCTGTTGGGCAGAGATCTCCTGAGTAGACAGTATGCAACAGAGTACAGATTGAGTTAAATTCAGTCTTGTTGCATGGGGCAACTGTTTGAGGCCAGTAATCTTCTTGTTGAGGTACTTCAGTGGTCTTTCCAGCTGCTGAAGGTGCCTAGTCAGATTCATCGCAAGTGTGTTGTGGTACTCTCTGATGGGTCTGATGACTGATGAGTAGAGGGAACCTCCTTTGACCTACATGCAAAGACCTTTACAATTTGTGGGAACACATAGCATGATTTTCTGACCACTTTGTGAATGTGTTTCTGGAAGTAGAGATGACTATCCACGTGTCCATAAATCCCTTATTATCACCTCCATATTTAGGGTGTTGGCACCTATGTGGTATTTGTATGACTGTAGCTCAAGGCCATGATTTTGACACCACATCTGTCTGACTGAGACCCTTTTTAAGGATGTGTCTGTTGTCCCAAACATCGATTATGACAACTTTTTTGCAGTTATCCACAAACTTTGCTAAACATAGCCCTCGTGTGTTTGACTGTATTTCTGAAAAGTATATGCCAGACAGGAGGGGTCCCAGGTCTGAGCCATGGGGGACAGCAGTTGTTACCAGCTTGAACAGGAGACCACAATTCTTACCTTGTGGGATCTATCTGTGCCCCAGTTGGCAATCCATCAGATGACATACATATTTATGCACAGGTTGTTGATTTTATGGATATGACATGTGTCTGGGATGTTGGAAAAGGCTTTTCAAGGTCTATGTGGGATGTGTGTAGCTCATTTCATTGATGTATGTCCTGGGTCTAGCAGGTTTGGGAACCATGATCTGCCCCTGACCAAACCAAAATTGCCAGGGTTGGGTGTTTGTAGGCTCCCAATAGCTCTGTTTATGAGTTCCATCATGATGGACTCCATGGCCTTGCAGATCAGGCTTAATAGGCTTATAAGACAATAGTTCCCATGGTCTGTTGTGCACCAACACTTGTGGACTGTGCCAAACGTTGCTGTAACGTATTCAACAGTTTCATATCCTGTACAGAGGGTGAGTCTCAACAGACTGTTCAGGTGCAGGGTCTGTTTGTTTTAGAGTTCACATATGACACAGCTTGGGAAACCATGCCATCCCATAGATGCCATGTTTTTAGGTTTGGAAAGTGCTGTTTAACCATTGTATATGTGATTTCTGGGTTTTCACAATCTCCAGGTATGATAATGGGCCATTTTGTCAGTGAGAGGGGGTAAATATGTATGGACCTGTCTGACAAGATGTTGGCAATGTCAGTCATGTACATGTATTCATTTACAGTTTGCACTGACTCAGAACATATATGAGTTTACATTGATATTTATGACATAGCGAAAGAAAGCTTCATGATTCTCTATGGACTCTTTGACAATATTTTTGCCAGAACATGGATTGGATAATGTTAGGAGTGCTCATTGTTTATTGATGATACTGATCGGAGATTTATTGATTTTCTTTGAATTTTCACTTTTTTTGAACAACTTAAGTACTTGTAGTACATAGTCTGATTATGACAGGAGTCCAATATATTTTATGGGTGTTTTTTCATATAACTGTGTGCGCAAGGCAGGATTGGTGAATAGTGGCATGTTTCTGGGGTAAGAACTGCAACTGCCAGATATGTGTGGTCCACTGCTGTACTCAGACATGGCCTAAGTATGTGAGCATGCCCAGTATGACCTTTCAGTATGTTGTTGACTGACATTTGCTTTGTTTATTTAAGTGTGTGTGCATGCCCAGTATGGACATATATACTATATGTGTGTGAAAAATCAAGTTGGTTTTTACTTCAGGGCTCACCTTTATGTTGTACATCAACTATAGTACACAGTATCCTGAGTTCGAGCCCTGTCACTGCTTTTTTTTTCCCTTCTGGGCAGACCTGACTGGTTAAGGAACAGTAAAGCAGGTGTGATTGTGTTTACCCGACCTTGCTCGACTTTGCCTGACTTTGCCCAATGTTGCCCAATGTTGTGCTAGTTTGTGCGGTGCACAGCTCAACGTAATTGTGCTTAAATATGCTAAACAGTGGTAAAATGTGCTTATCACTGCTTCATATTGCTTAAAATAGGTCAATCATGCCTCAGGTGGTGCTGCAGGGCTGCCTATGTTGGATGCACATAGTACACTCCCTATACATGTTTGAAAACAGGTAGTGTCAAGTTAGGTATCCCTTTTATTGTATGTGCGAGTCAGAGAGAGGTGTCATTTCCAGGTTTCCTACTGAGTCAGTGTATGTGCTATGCATTGCCTCTTTGCCAAGGCCAAGGCATACTGGGCATGCCTCCTTCTGCCTACTGGAGCAGGCTCAGGTTGTTCCTCCTCCGAATCATGCTGAGCCTGTGCAGGTCTTGGCAATGGTGGGGGGCTGTTTGGCCCTGTCCCATGCTGTTCCTGCTGCAGCTGTTTTTGTAGGATCATATTGTGTAGCATGGCACATACCATGACAATTTGGGTACATGTAGTTGGTGAGGACTGCAAGGTTCCACCAGATGTGTCCAGGCACTGGAACTCTGACTTGAGCATCCCAAACACACGCTCGATTATGTTTCTTGTTTGTGCATGTGCCTCATTGTGGAGTTCTTGTTCAGGTGTGTGTGTGCATTTCTCATGGGTGTCATCAGCCATGGCTCCAGTGCGTGTCCAGCATCCCCCACTAGGTGACCGTCAGGGATGTCCCCATTGGCAAATCTCTGGTACAGCTGCATCAGATGCCAGATGTGGGAATCGTGATAGCTTCCAGGACAGCCAGCACACACATTCATTATTATGCCCTGGGCATCGCACATGACCTGGCAGTTGATGGAGGGGAAGCCCTTGCGGTTGATGTAGACCCTACCCTGCTCACCGGGTTGTGCTTTGGTGTGTATGTGCGTGCAGTCTATTGCACCCATTACCTCTGGGTATTCTGCTATTTGGTGGAAAAGACACATATTGCTGGCCAATGCCTCATGGAGAAATATAAGTGGTCACCGACATGTGCTGACATGGCATCCAGGAAATGGTGCAGTACCCTGGATGCTGATGCCTGCGAAACCCCCATCATATCACCAGTTGGTCTCTGGAAGGTACCTGTAGCTAATATTCATAGGCCAACACATACCTTGGTTTCCACTGGGATGGGTTCCCCTCTGTTGGTTCTGTGAGGCATGGCCGGCACAGTTCAACAATTTGCTGCAGGAGGTCTCTGTCCACTCTATAGCGCTCCACTATCTCCAGCTCATGTAGCCCTTGGTAGGTTACCCTGGGTCTGTACACTCTTCTCTGTCTCCTCATGTTGCTCAGCAGCATTTGCAATATCACCACCCTCAGCATCTTGCACATGTTGGCTTATGATAGCAATAGCAGCCCCTAACATTTTGTCTGACTTAAGCTTTTTAAGTTTTCACTCTTTGTATACTGCAGTGTTGCAGAGTTCTTGAGAATAAATATGGGGGAATGGTGTTTGCAGAGTTTAAAGTGCTGGGCTGGGCTGGGCTAGTCTACTGCCTGTGTAATTGGCAGCTCTGCTAGTTCTCCTTGGTTAACTTCCTACTACTTCTTTTCCTTCCTTTTCCCTTTCTGTTTCTACAAGGGGCAGCACCGCGCAAACAAGTGCAAACATGCACACACGAGCGCACACGCGCGCACACAGGCTTACACAGGCTTAGACGGGTGCACACGCATGCACGCAGGCTTACACAGGCTTACAGGCACGCACATGTGTGCACACAGTGTAAGCACGTTTGCAAGAAATTTCAGATATATCCACAGCGTACATCTTTGGTTTCTGAGCTTCAGCTAGGACAAATATAGACACGCCTCTTGCAATCCTGAGCAACTCATGGCAAACACAAGCCACTCTGCTCCAATAAGCTTACAGTCTTTCAGACATATCCCCTCATGATGTCACCTATCTTCTACTCTACTACTCCCCTACTCCTACACTTACACTCTAGGGACATGACTCACATACCAGGGAAATCTGGGATTCACTATCCTTATCCTCATTCGCATAGGATTGCCTTCTAATGCTTGGTTACATCTCTCAAACTGAGCTTCCCCCCTTAGCAACCACTACTCAGTAGCCATGTTGTCTTCAGCCTGCCTTCACCTGCATGGCAGAATAATCTTTTTATTAAACATGCCTATTTTTGTCTATTTTTTAATTCTTTTCTGTTTTTTAAAGTGCCGCTCGTTTGTGCGGTGCTGCGCTATGCTTAAACATCGGAGATCGGGGAAAAAAATAAAAATTAATTTTTATTCATTTTTAACCTATAAAAATGCCAATGGCCTTATATTTGGCCATTGGCATGCTTCCGCAACTGGATGCATCCTTTATTTGGAGCTGTCATAGCTCCGTTTAGCTATTTGCGGAATGGTACTCCTTTACCAGCGGAGTACATTTCTGCAAATAACACTACTTTTTCACGGACAGGTTAGTGTTTCCTGGATCACAAATTTACCTCATTTGCATATCTTTCAGCAGCAAATGAGGTAATTTGCATAACATAACACTGTCCATGCAAGAGTAGCTTTAGAAGCTCTCATACACGCCCCTGCCGGCTGTTGCTGGATCGCTCGGCAGACGTATTGGCTGTCTGCCGTCTTACACTACTCTTAGACTCTGTGCAAGCCTTCGTAAATCTGGCCCATTATTTTTTTCTTCAAAGTAAGATTTAATGTTTTATATTAATATCCAATTAATTTGATCTAAAGTAGATCTTGATATAACTGTGTTTCGTTTAAACATTGTGACCAATATAGTAAATTACAATTTTCAAATTTATCATTTTATGATTGCTAATGGTATCTATAAAATTAAGAAAAAAATTGTAGGTTTGAGTTCTTATAGATGAAATGTTTGAAATGTTTCAAAAGAATATTAATGTAAATTGAAATACAAAGTTTATTACTTAAAAAAATTAAAAAAAGTTTTTAATATCATGTTGTTATTGATGATAGCTAAAGAAAATGAATTTGATTTACACAATACATTATTACATATAGTAGAATGTGTCAATTGTGCATCATGGCAATCCAATCAATATAGAACAGTTTTAATATATAGTCTTATAAATATGTATATAAATCTGGACATCTAATTGCATCTTTACTCCTAGTTCTAATATGATTTTTATAAGCAGATATAAGTTTAGAAGGGTACCAGAAAAATGTTACCAATATATAATTTAATTTTAGTTACTTTTTCTACCAGCATTAAAAAATAGAATTTATTGTGTATAGCACTTTAGGTAGTAAAGTCATCTTAATAAAAGAATGTCTATCTTCAAATGAAAAAAGAAGCATGTGATTCCATTTTGTAATTAATGATATAATCTCTTCGGTAATCTTAACATAACTGTCCTTCAAATTCATTTAAAATAAACTAAGTTATCATTTAAAATAAATCCAGACTTTTAATATGTGTTTTTAATGAACCCAATTTGTAGTTACATAAACTTTGTTTTATCATTATTAAATTTCATTTTAAATAAGTCCTCAAATATTAAATTGAGTTAAACAGTTCCTTCACTGAGTTATTGGAGTTTCCTAATGTCATGAGAATGTCATATGCAAATAGTAATATTTTTGATGAGAAAGTTTGATTGATTATTTTCATTATTTGTTATATTATTTGCAAAGGGCTCAATAGCTACTGCAAATAACAGATGAGAGAATAGACATCCTTGTTTATTATTTTATTTCAAATTAAAACAATGAGAGATGCAAGGACCAACTTTAACATACACTCTAGAGTTCTTAAATACATTTTTAATCAAAGAAATAAATTAATCTGAAAAACTACACAATTTTAATGAAATAAAAAATATGAAACCTATTCAGTGAATCAAAGCCTTTTCAGTATCAATGCTAACTATGCTTAACTCTAATTTATTTATCTACTTACTTCCTTATTTTTTCTGTATCAATAATGGTTATGATCCTTTCAATATTATCTTGAATTTTTCTGTTAATAATGAACCCTGTTTGATCTTTATGTATAAGAGAATCAGCATAACTTTCAATGTATCAGTTCATAGGTTCATAGGTTCATAGGTTGGTACTAGGCTATCAGCCCTAGGGCCTATACAAGCGTAGCCATAACAATTCCCTGGCTATTTCTTCCCACATTATTTACTTTCCTGGACCCCTGTCTAGCAGGGCGACTGACATGATCCCTGGGGTGAATTTCCTTTCTCCCATCCAATCGTCAAGGTTCCTCTTGAAGAGGTCCAAAGAGGCACTCTGCTTGACATGTATGGGCAATCTATTCCAGAGTCTGGGGAGTCTCTGGGTCAGGAACCTATCCCTCCAGCATGTTTTGTTTATTGTGATGACAAGGTTTAGATCCCTGGAGCGTGTAGCTCTGAGGGATTGGGATTTCTTTAAGTGTAGCATGTCCAACAGCTCTGGGTTTGACATGGCCTTGTATGTTAAGCAGAGATCGCCTCTGAGTAGATGATATGACAGAGTATAGCTGGAGTTTTTAAGGCGGTCAGCATAGGGCATCTGCTTTAGGCCTGTGATTCTTTTAGTGAGGTATTTCTGAGGCCTTTCCAGTTGTTGCAGATGTCTTGAGAGGTACATACCAAATGGGGCATTGTATTCTATAATGGGTCTAATGAGGGATGAGTACAGTGGGACAATGACCTCCTTTTTTCTGGATGAAAAGCCCTTCATGATGAGGTGTGCCACATAGAAGGATTTCCTGACTGTTGTGGCGATGTGGTTATCGAAGGTGAGACCACTGTCCACCTGTGTCCCTAAGTCTCTTATCACACTTTCTGTGTTTAGTGTACTGCCACCTATATGGTAATTCATGGATACATGTTTTTTCCCAAAGGAGATAACAATATATTTCTTGGCATTGAGCTTGAGCCCATGGCTCTGGCACCAAGCATCTGTTTCTGTAAGGCCCTTTTGTAGAGTATCCACATCATTTGGGATTCAATAATGGCTCCCAGTTTGCAGTCATCTGCAAACTTTGTTAGCCAGAGTCCCTTAGTGTTGACCTGTACTTCAGAGAAGTAGATGCCAAACAAGAGCGGCCCCAGGACTGAACCCTGAGGTACTCCACTTGTCACTTGTCTGGAGCTGGATTTGGAGTCGGCTACTTTTACAGTGTGGGTTCTATCAGCAAGCCATTTAGCAACCCATTGGGTGACATAGGGATTAATGCCCAACTTAGTAAGTTTATCTATGATTCCAGAGTGGGGGATGGTGTCAAAGGCCTTGGCAAGGTCTAGATAGGCTGTGTGGACCACCTTACCCTTGTCCATGGCTCTGGAGACTGATTCAAAGAAGTCAGTCAGGTTCAGGAGACAAGATCGGCCCTTCACAAACCCAAACTGGGTGGGGTCCAGTGTTTGAAGGTTGCCAATGTCTTTGTTTATAAGTTCCATGATAATACGCTCCATGGCCTTGCAGATAAGGCTTGTCAGACTGATGGGACGGTAGTTTCTGGGATCCAAGGTGAATCCTCCCTTGTGGATTGGGATAACTGTAGCTCTGCACCACTCAGTGGGCACGAAACCTGAGGTGAGGTTATGATTAAACATGACACTTAGGTGAGGTGCCAGTTCATATTGTAGTTCATGTAGTACCACAGCCTGGGATGTCATCTGGTCCCATGGATGCTGTATTCTTGGCTTTAGAGAGTGCGTTTTGTACCTGTGTGGCCGTTATTACTGGAATTTGGCAATCTTCCGGTATTGAGATGGGCCATTTAGGGGGTGAGAGGGAGGTGAAGTTGGCACTGAATCGATCTCCCAGGATATTGGCAATATCCTTCGGATCAGTATATTTAATGCCATTCTGTTTTAGCTCAGAGCAGATCTGAGCATTGCCATTTAGATTCTTGACATAGTTATAGAATGCTTTGTGGTTGTCTTTGGAATCTTTGGCAATTTTATTTTTGTAACTAGCTTTGGAGGATTTTATGAGGCATCTCAGCTTCTTACTGAGGCTAGTAAGGGAGTTTTTTGCATCCTGGGATTTTCCACTTTTCTGCAAAAGTTTCTTCCTTTTGTTGTAAAGTTTGTTTATGGCAGGGGACCACCAGATTGGCTTCCTTTTTTTGGATGAGAGCATTTTGGTTCTATTTGGGATGGCACGATTCATGCATGAGTGGATGTGCTCGTACAGTGCCTTAGTGTAGGATTCAGCAGTTGAACTTTCAGTTCCCATCTGTATGGGTGTCATGAGGTTTGTCACTTCTGACTTGAGTAGCATGAAATTAGCTTTGGAGAAGTTTTTTATGGTGGTTTCTTTACTGGGGGGTGGGGATGGGATGTGGATGTTAAGGGTGATTAGCTTATGGTCAGACATGACTAACAAGGGGGTGACCATAGGTATGGAGCATTGATTTCCCATGTTGGTAATGACCAGGTCTAGGATATTGGAGCCCCTGGTGGGACTATGGATTAGTTGATCCAGGGCGTTGGAATTTATGAATTCCAAGAACCGTTGCGCAAAGGTGTTGGGACATGAGTAGTTTTCCCAGTTAATGGCAGGGTAGTTAAAATCACCCAGTATTAGGGTGTTTGGTTCTATCTTAATATTTTCCAGTATGTTTAGAAAGGTGTAGTTAAAATAGAAACAGTCAGTTTATAATCAATGCATAGTACAGATGGGAGGGTGGCCTAATGGTTAAGGTGTTTGCCTTGCAAGCACAAGTTGCAGGGTTTAAATCTCACAAGGGATAACTGGCTAGGCTTAAAATGGCTCACAAGGGCGGTTAGCTTAGTACTAATCTATGAATCTATGATATTTGTATGTAGGAAGAATATAGTTCAAAATCTATACTAGATTTCAGAATGGGTGACAATGATGTATAATTCTAAGATGGAAGAATGTCCTCAACAATTTTTTTATAATATATTTGATGGCAATAATTTAGAAATTTCAGGTATTAGTCCATCATGACCAGTAGCTTTATTAAATTTAAAATTAATTATTTTTTTCTTTATTTCATTTAATGAAATACTGTTCATTAATAACTTCTTTTGATATGAATCAGTATTTTTATTAATATTATTAACTATACTTTTGTCAGTTTCATCTCTTTTGCAGTCTAAGTTGCATCATTTTCTCTTAATGTTTATTAAAAACTGACAGAAATTCTTCAAGGTCCAAAGCTCTCTTACTAGCATCTGGGTAAAATAAATCCTCTTACAGCACCATAATTTAATCTTCTTATGTAGCTCAGTCTTTAGATAATACCTTAATATTATATTATCAACCAAATTATTACTATCTAGGCCCAAATACACTTCCATTCCCTTTAGAAGCCAGTCCTAAAACTTGGAATGTTTTGTTAATGAAATAGGATTTCCAGATATGATGGAAAATTTCCTTGGAAATATTTCAAGATAGAAACAAATAATATGATCAGAAAGAGGACAAGGATCACTAAGACTTTAAGCTAACCCTCATTTTCTAATAATAAATGTGATGAACTAAAGTACACATTAGAATACTGAGGTTCTTGCTGTTATTTAACATATCTCCCATTATTTATTGTTCAATATTTAATTTGTCTATTTATTTCTGGATTCTTCTACTTATGTACTTGTTTAGTTTTTTACCTAGTTATATTGATTGTGAACATTAATTTCATTTTGATTGGATAATTATCCTATTTGCGCCTCTTTCTGTTTTGTTAATATAGGGCTGTATGGATTATATAATGGGGGGTTTCCTTCTTTTTTTTCATATTTATTCCTTTTTTGGATGTGATTTTATTATTCTTCATTCCCCTGGCAGCTCTGTTTATAGAAATAGTTCCTTTTCATTTTTTTGCTGTATTGCTGTTAATTGTTTCTTCATAAAGTAAGAGTTTAAGTACATTCATTGATAGTCATTGGATTCTATCTTCCTACAACAAGTACACTTGTTTAGCAGGTTTATAGCCATAAAATACTTTCAACACTTTATTGACTAAAGAAAGTGTTTAAAATAGAAATAACAATCAAGGTTTTAGCCCCCCCCCCATGCATCATATCTTTCTCAACACAAATGGCAACCATAAGAAAGGAGATTAAAAACTGAGGAGAGATAAAAACAGTGTAAGATAAAGGGTCCTTCTGCCACCTATGTCAATATCTTGCCCAGTGCATGACCTGCACTGGATCTTTGCTGAGAGGACTTTCACCACCTGGAGAAAATACCAGGTAAATAAAACACTGAAATTATTTAAATCCAAATGCTATGATTTATTCTCACAGTGAACCCTCCTAAAAAAATAATTTATTTGAGGTCTGCTCAGAAACAAAAGATGGTTGGAGACCAAGTCATACCTATAAAACTGAATTTGTTCAAGCCATGTAGCACTGGGGCACACTTTACATCTCCTCTGCCTTTATCCCAGGCCTCCCTAGAGGGACTAAATTTGTACTTACATAACAGCTCACTCTCCCATTGCTATTAACTGAAATCCATCCTCCACTCCAACCTAATCAATGTACAGACTCAATATTTAATCAGATGAAAACTTACCAATAAATGCACTACAGTATACCTAAAGCCTCTTCTGAAATCTGTTGCCTAACATAATACAAACCCAGTACTTTACACTACTATTGTTACCTTAACTAAAAGTCTAAAACATGTAACACATCTTATTTAATCTTGAACCCAAGCCAAGTCTAACGTACTGCAATACATATCCTTCCTGATACAACATCCCTACAAGTTATGAACTCTTCAGTCCTAATCTTTTTTAAAAATATCATTATTAAATTACACTTATTAGACATGGGTACACATATCTTAACCCTAGTCATCATCACATTAGAAACTTCCCCCTTTTATAGACAGTGCACCTGTCCTGAAAGCAAATAATGCAGCAATAAATATATCCCTCTTCAAAGGAATTCCCTACACCTGTTCATCTAACACTGCTCCGCAAAGAACACTTACTGGAACACCAGTCCACCTAACTCCTTACAAGTACAAAACAAGGCACTACCCCCAAACTTACCATCCCTTAGGTAATAGCCACACCACACCTCACCTAAACCTAGGCTGAGCTTCCTGTTTTATATGTCTCTCAACAGTAATTAATATTGTCTTCCTCTACAGCCAATAGAATCCAATGCTGCTCCCTGCAACCACTTGTTTTATCTTCAGAGATCCTCCCAAAGACTCCTTTATCATGCTTTTAAAAATGTCTCCATTCAGTGATGGTAATGTAAACAGCAATGTGACTATAAATAAGCACCATCTCAACTTCATTGCAGTCACCAAATCATGGATCAAAACAAACATCTAAGTATTATAACTTCTTCTTTCCCAGATACAGTTTACCTTTCATGCCTCACTAGAAAGAGAAAATGTTGGGGCTATTCTACTTCATTTTAGAAGCACTCTTACTTTCTCCTTCTTTGAACAAATTTGTCCCACTACTGACTCACTTTCAAACTAGCTAACAGTCAAGCTACATATCTCTTACTCCTAATCTCTACTTCTAGCTTTAGCTTTCCTCCTTCCTCCTAGAACCTAGGCAAATTCAAATACCTTTTACATGACATAGTTCAAAAAGTCATATCATCTGGCAATCTATTTATTCTTGAAGGTTTTAAAATTAATCTTTTCAGCTCCATCAAAATTCCTAGCTCAGCTCAACTAGTATAATACCAAATTGTAAATCTGGAAACCACTCCCTTCATGAGCTCATACTAAGCAAGACACCAAATGTTATCTTTTCTACCAATATTCTTCTACCCCAAGTGACTTTACATATCTCCATTCATAAAGCATCCCCCAAAATTATTTCTATTCCAAGTACAGAACTGATAATTAAACAAAGAAAATACAAACCATTAAATCCAACAGGTGATAATAGTTTGTATTTTCTTTATTTAGTTATCACCTGTTGGATTGAATACTTTGTATTTTCTTTGTTTGGTTATCTCCTGCTGAATTTAATAGTTTGCATTTACAAGTACAGAAATAACATTGCTGCATTAACTGAGGACTTAGGCAAAATCAGTCATCCCCATGCAACTTAAATACCCAACCAACTGCTTGCAATTACTCCCTTTACCAACCTTTTTCTACCCATGCAGAATAAACTCTTCTCAAATGTAACTAGACTGTTCAAAGCAACTAATAATAAGAGGATCACCTAATAACTGCTAAGCCCTTTTAAACTAATGGATGCAGCCTGGAAATCATTAGGAAGGGTACGTTGCATAATGCTTTAGCTAAACACGTGGTCACGCATGGTCATGACCACAAGTTTTTGTTTAGAGTGTTAGAGGTCATCACCCCAAATCAGAGGGGTGGTGATGTTAGGATATACACTGAAGGAAAAGTGAGTGACTGGATAACACTTTTAAGGGCTGATAGGGGACTGGGTTTAAATGAAAGGGCATCCATAAAACCCAGCCTAAGGCAGCGCAGGCATGTAAAGTGACTATTTGTAATTACTCATATGCGTATGCCTACATTATGTCCTTATGTCTCAAAGTTTTTTATGTATTTATATATAACATTTTTTCATGTATTAGTTTATGTGTTTTGGAAAATCTTTTATATATTCTATGGAGTGTTTAAAGTCATTTTACGGATGTTTTAAGTTATTTTATGCATTTATATTCTTGTAGTTTTCTGCTCTTTTCCTGTTCTTTGCAGTTTGCTATGCCTTTAAATAGAGGTTTGTGTTGGATCATCTTCTTGATAGGTTAATTATTTAATTGTCTCAGTGTGTTTTTAATATGTATAACTAGTTTGTGTTAGGAGGTTTGTTTCATGGATCTGAAGAAGCTGATACAGTGAAAACGCTTATCCGTTTGTTCTTGTCTGCAATAAACTACGTGGATTTTACATCTTGGATTGTTATCTTCTGTTATTTTCTCACTCTCACTCCTGCTCAGTACTTGGTTGTTTTACAATATATTAAGTTTAGCTAGACATAGGCTTAATTATTTTCTCTGTACCTTTGAGTGGTACTTCTCCGCACTGATACTACATACTATACATTTGTGCCAGATCTGTCAGTAACAAAACTGCTGGTTTCTATAGTTCGTTGAGTGATATATCTAGCCTAGTACTGCTACCCTCTGTTGGGTATCTTACCAGCCAATGTAGCCTTAGAGGTGGGGTAGCTGAAAGCATAAATGATGAACAGAGAATATATTCAGGAGAACAAAGGGAAATATTACCTGTAAATAGATTCCAGAGAAAGGGGAGGGAAGACATATGATGAAATAGCAGGTGGCTAACCTGATGCACACAATACATTATTTCTTATAATATTTACAAAACAAAAGTCCTTCGAGATCCATCCATCCATCCATTCATCCTCAGTCCTTTGCTAATGTGTGCCTTAAACCAGTCTTAAGAAAAAGCAAAAGGAAATTAGCCTTGTGATTCTATTGGCTGTGATGCCCCAACAACTTGGTGATTGGTCATTGTATTGCTTACATTTGTGAGTCTTGTTTTATGTTTTTATATTGTTTGGATCTGATGAAGCATTCTGTAACACGAAAGTGCTTATCCAGGATATAATAAATTATGTTTTACATTTTTATGTTCATGGTAGCCTTGCTAGTTGTTTGCTTCCTTTTTCCATTTTGCACATGGGGTCAGGGTGTCACTTCAACAGTGGCAATCATCTTGAGCCAAGGTTTAAAACACTGGGTGGCTAGCCCTGCAACAGTAGTTCATCCATACAGCCAATTTAGAGTGTCCAATCCACCTACTGCATGTCTTTGGAATGTGGGAGGAAATGTCAGAGAATATGACATCAGACTGAGCTGTCAACACACAGCTCAGAGAAGTGCATAACTTGCTTAGTGAACCCCTATCAGGCTATATACCCACTCTTTGGTAACTAGTGTAGTAACATAAGAGTGGAGGATGGAAGTGTTGGTGAACGAACATAAGGATATGTCCACAAAAGAGCAAGGTGATCATACGTGAGTCAAACTCCATGGGATAGGCTGGGAAAATTGCTGTATACAGAGAGTCAGGAGGTACACAACAGCTCTGAATCATGCAGGTACACAACAGCACTGAATCATGCAGGTACACAATAGTACTGAATCATGCAGTTACACAACAGCTCTGATTCATGCAGATACACAACAGCTCTGAATCATGCAGGTACACAACAGTACTGAATCATGCAGCAGGTACACAGCAGCTCTGAATCATGTAGGTACACAACAGCTTTGAATCATGCAGGCACACAACAGCACTGAATCATGCAGGAACACAACAGCACTGAATCATGCAGATAAACAACAGATCTGAGTCAGGCAGGTACACAACAGTACTGAATCATGCAGGTACACAGCAGCTCTGAATCATGCAGGTACACAACAGCTCTGAATCATGCAGGTACACAACAGTACTGAATCATGCAGGTACACAACAGCTCTGAATCATGCAGGTACACAACAGTACTGAATCATGCAGGTACACAACAACATTGATGCATGCAGCAGAAGTCTTATCATTCAAACCTCTTTCAGCTGTAAGAATGGATATATTTCAAGGGTAAGAGAGAAAACCTGTTGGTGAGATATACAGGGGTGTTCAATAAAGCATTTAACATCTAGTTTTATGTGATTCAGAGAGGAAAATTAAATGGTATAGTGGTTGGGACTTCGACTGGTGTTATGCATAGGGGAATCATAAGCTGATAGGAAGACAGCGACAGTTAGGAGGAAGTGTCAGTAAAGAAAGCAGTTGCATGGGAGTGGCACAGTTTATTGGCAGGTTCACATGTTTACTGCATTTGTGTTAAGCTACAGCCAGTGTTGTGCTAGTTACTTATAAAAGTAATATGTTACTATTACTAGTTACTTTTAAGTGAAAGTAATATGTTACTATTACTAGTTACTATTTTGTAAAAGTAACTAGATATATTATTAGTTACTAGAAAATGTAATATAATACAGTAGTATATTACTTATTATAATATATTACTCCCATCACTGGCTACAGAGTAGGTCTGGTAAATATGGTCAGCCTACTCAGTTATATTACTAGGACTGAAGCATGTTTAATGATGGTGAAGCCAAACTCCACTGTGACCTAATGTTGTTTGCAAAATGGGCAGAAAAGTGTTGGCAGTGTTTACTAAATAATGAAAAAAAATGTGTATGCTATTCAAGGGGAATTAAAGGGATAACTTATATGTAGAACTAATATCTATTAGACCAAAAGAGGAAGCAAAATGAACTGGGTGCTACAGTAGTTTGCAAACCAAACTATATTGTGCTGTTTGTGCTACATGTGAATGAAATGGTAAAGACTAACAGAATGGTTGGGTGCACTGCTGATGGAGCCTCTTACTGTAAATAATATGATCCCATGTTTGACATGTCATATGAGGACAATGATAATGCTAGATGAGTGGATGCAACAGAAATTTGCCAAGATTTTACATGGATGGAAGATGAAGAGTGTAAGGAACTATGCCCTTAGCTGACTCTTCAACTGAAAAAAATGAACTTATTAAACTAAAGTTTAGCAGAAAATAAAGAAACAAGCCTGATTTCATAAAACAAGTTTCTTTCTTAATTTTCTGCTACAGTAATTCAATTTGAGGTTTGCCATGCAATCTCAAAAGAAAAAAAGGAAGAAAGAAAGAAAATCTCACTATTGGCCCTGCTTGCATCTGCATCTTATTGGCTGGCTGGATGGATGCATTGTTGGCACCATGATTGGTTTCAAAGGAAAAGAAAGACAGTCGACTGACTTTGCAGGACATCGCTGATTTTGCTTCATATTTTTCATCCTGTACTTTGTCACTGATGAGTACAGTCAATCTGTAATGCCGCTTGTTACAATTTCTTACTTTACATTGTTCAATAACCTAATGTTGTTGCTGGCGTCCCGGACATACAAGTCTTTTTTTTCGTAAGAGGTGCAAATTTTGACGTGTGTGTGTGTGTGTGTGTGTGTGTGTGTGTGTGTGTGTGTGTGTGTGTGTGTGTGTGTGTGTGTGTCCGTGCATGTGCATGTGTGTGCGTGCGTGTGTCTGTGTGCGCACGCGCGCATATGTGTGTGTGTGTGTGTGTGTGTGTGTGTGTGTGTGTGTGTGTGTGTGTGTGTGTGTGGTGTGCACATTTGTACTTTTCGCCAGAATGTCCCTGACTTTTTTTTCATTTTCCCCCTTCTCCCTAGGATTGCCAGCTTTCTTTGTGGCTAAAACCGGACTAAGGTCATGTCCCTCGCATCACCTGTACCTCCACCCATTCCCACCCCCTCTCCCACCCATGCTCCACCCATTTTATGACACCACGGTGACATCAACTAATAAGAACGCCCTCTTTTTCTGTTCCGGATGCCTGCAGAGCCATATAGTGAATAATCTACTCCTATTGATGTACTGAGAAAAGGGGCACAGTAAGCAATGTTATCCTTACTTCATCATTAACACTCAGTACCAGATGTTACAATTTTTCCCAACACACACACACACACACACACACACACACACACACACACACACACACACACACACACACACTGGAATTAGATATTTCTTAATGAAGTTATGAAATTTGTCATTTAAAAGTATAAGTAAGACTCTTGTGTACGTTAAATTTAATGGTTGCTGCTGCGGAATAGTATGCTGCATCATTTTATATAATTGTTTGAATTTAATACAGAAAAAGAAAAGGAATACATGGGTAGAACAGAGATATTAGGTGTATTTAAACAAAATGAAGGCAAAAGCATGCCAACAATGCAGAAACAATGTAAGAAAGTTAAAGTCTTATGTAATTTACTTGCATGGCATGGTAATACTGAAAAGTGCTAGGGGATATAATGCACATTATGATCAGGACAATTTTGTCTAACGTTTAGTTTGTTACACTTTTTCCATTTTTGTGATTTATGTTTAACAGAAATTATTGCTAGAGTCATAATACTATATGCATTGTATACAGTATCATCAACAGCAGAAAACAGTACAAAAGGACGAAGGAGAGTGGATACTCAAGAATGTAATTTTACCTAGGAGAGTGTCAGGGACCTAATAATGACTCTAGAAAGAATTGCTTCATTTCCGCTTTGAATTTTGATAGGTTTATAGTTTAGCCAATTATTCCTTGTGAGACTTAAAACCCTGCAACTTGTGCTTGTAAGGCAAACACCTTGACCATTAGGCCACCCTCCCAACCCCCTTAGTTATCCACGATTCTGATTAGAAGGAGAATGGAGTTCCAAATCCTGGTGTTTTACGATTTTGTTAACTATCAAAAGAAGATGTTTATCAGCAGAGCTGAGAGTAAAACTGTATGACGGAATTTAGTGTACATTATTTTTCAGAATAGTGGACTAGTGGTGTGCAACTAGTAGTTGTGTGAGAGTCAGAGTGCGATAGGTCTAGCAAATCAAAGTGTCTTAAGGCACTGATGAGAGGTGTTATGGTGCACGGTTTGTTCATTGGTTAGAGAAAATGCATACACTTCTGTGTTACATTTTTTTAACCAGGTGAAACCTTTTGAACTCAGTTTTTCTGATGACACAAGTGTGGCCAACTCCCAGTTTGAGCATTGTAAGGCTTTCATACAACTGAAAAAAGAATATTTTGTTTTCAGTGCTGGTTTTATCTAATTTCAGAAGGCTTGTTATCCTACATAAAGGTGCAGTTGAAGCAAAACAGCATTTTTTTAACAGCAACAGCAGCAGTTTGGAAAATCCTTTCCATTTCATAGCTGTCATCAATAAGCTAGCAGTGGCACTGCAAGGTAAAACGGGCTTCATCGCTGTTGTACATTTACAATGTCGTTGCATGCAGAAAGCTCTGTACTCCACAAGCCACTAATAAATATTTTTAATTTATTCCTTATAACTAAAATAATCAGTGCAAGCTTCAGACTTACCACAGTCATACCTCTTACTAAGTTTCTTAACATCCTCAAATGCAACAGATTGCAGAGCAGTGGCTAGTGTTTGCCCATCTGCCCAGACTTACACATTTGTTAAGCAGATTATTGAATATATATAAACAATTGGCCTACTAATAGCCTTGTCAACAAGACCAAATGAATCTGATTGCAAGTAAACAGCAAAAGTAACTTAAAATTGTAGACATTGTAGCGTTTCATTAAGAGACTTTAGAATTAGACTGACAAACTCGGAAATTGAATGTTACTAAAAATGTGCTTGTTTTCATTTTTGCATTAAATAAACTGTACTTGAGGGACTCTCTATAGTGAGCTTCTCTTGCCACAAATTTATTTCATGCCCTGACTTGTTTACACATGCTGCTTTACTATTGGCCTTATCAGTATTAATCTGTCCTGCAAACTAACACATTGCTCAAAAACACTTTTAAATGGTGTATTTTCCTCTTCAAAAATTTCTTTAACGATTTCAAGCAGTCATCCCAGATGTCTCCTATATGGGCTAAGCACAGTTGAAACTTGTGGCACCTCTCTGCTTACAAGGAGTAGGGTAACTGGCCCTATTTTTTTCTACCTACAAATCAAATGCACTACCAATTGAGCACTGAGACTGACTGACGTGAAACAATTGGCACCATGTACTAATTAATGTAATGTAAAATAATAAATCGAACGCTGCTCCAAGTCCACAAACAGTGTTTTATTCAATCCCATAAGCGCTAACTATTAGAAATGAAAGTGTTTATCACAGATTGATTAAAACACTGTTTGTGAACTCGGAGCAGCTATGTCAACAAAAAACATCAGCATACCCCCAGCAACTCTTACCTGAAAGCAGCAAAAACACTTGGGCAATTCAGATGGCATATGTAAACTCTCCATGATGAAAGCTGTACTGTCCTTTATTTTAAAATTGCAGAGGTGGCAGGAACACACTCACACACAGACGTACTAGACCATACCATGGTTTTGCAGCTGTAAAAGTGGGGGCTCTCCTCCCCCCTCACTCTATGGTTTCAACGCCTATGTAACAGTGGCACAAAACCTGGACTTCAAGTGTCCAGTTTTAAATGAAATTTCTAACTGGACATTTTGTCAGAAAACCGGACAGTCCGGTCAAAAAACGGACAGCTGGCAACCCTACTTCTCCCTCATAACATTTTTGATTTTCTGGTAAAACACTGAGGATTTTAGGAGTATCGGTAATGTTAGCCATTAGAGCTTTACACTCTTTACTGCATGTTCATGTAAGACCTGTTTTTCATTAACTTTTTAAGTAAATTATGATTGCTATTTTAAGATTGTCTCTGATTTTGTTCTCTCGTTTTTTGCTAAGCCCAGAATTCTTGAACAAAGGAGTTGAGAGTTGTCAATGTAAAGGACATGTTTTTTTTTTTGCTTTGTCCATGATTTTCTGGTAAATCCCTGAGGATTACAGACTAACAGAATGGTTGGGTGCACTGCTGACAGGGTGCTATGGAGCCTCTTATAGTAAATAATATGATCCCCTGTTTGACATGTCATATGAGGACAATGATATAATGCTAGATGAGCGGATGCAACAGAAGGTTGGGCTGGATTTACTGCACATCAGCAAGATGTTAGAGTTTCATACTTTGTACTGTTGAGAAAATGCAAGTTGATGCAAAGCCTGTTGTTCTATTAACTTTTTAAGTTAATTAGAGTAATAGTTATAAACTGTCCCTAATTTTGTTCCCCTGTGTTTAGCTATATCCAGAATTTTTTCAAGAAACACGTTGAGAGGTATGCAGTCTGATCCAACCATAGCAATTGCCAGGTCCAATTTGTTACATCCCTCCTCACCTAGCCGCACACCTCAAACTATGCCATGCCCTTTTCTGGCACCACCCCTCCCCCACAGCCTACCTTACTTATTTTAGATTAGATTAGATTAGATATTTCGGCCATATATTATACTACTAAGAGCAAAATAATGTTTCTTTAGCTTACATTTTGATGAAAAAACAGGTTAAAACAAAACTGCTTACTTATATGGTGTCTCTTCATTTCTTCTTCTTCTTTCGGCTTTTTCCCAGTTAGGGGTCGCCACAGCAGATCACCTTGGCTGCACATTGAATGGCAGTGGAGTTTTACGGTGTTGAGTTGCCAGCCCGGCGCCCAAACTTCCACAGAAGGCACACTCACACGCACACCTAGGGCCAATTTTAGAGTGTCCAATCCACCTGCAGCATGTCTTTGGGATGTGGGAGGAAACCGGAGCACCCGGAGGAAACCCACGCGACCACAGGGAGGACATGCAGACTCCACACAGAAGGCACCCCAGCCAAGGATCGAACCGGAGAACCTCTTGTTGTGAGGCAGCAATGCTAACCACTGCACCACCGTGGCCGCCCTATATGGTGTCTCTTCATTTATAGTCTTAAAAACTTTGCAGCTGAAGTCAATGCCTCAGTTTTCTGCCTCCTAACATTCTTTGGATAGAACTTGAGGAAATATATGGTATTAGATGTAATATGCAAAGCCATGAAAAGACTTATCATGGACGTAATCAATCAGGACATAGGAAACCTCCAAACACTGGTCCTGTCTTAGTTTGTATTTGTCAAAGGCAGGTCATGCTTACTCAGCTTGGTGGATTTTTTTGAAAAGGTCACCAAGGGAATGAATGAATTCAAAATGGTATACAACCCATACCTTCACCTGGCCAAAGCATTTGACACAATTCCATAGTCAGACATAGTACAAAAGCTCTATAAACTAGGAATAAACCCAAAGGTCACACACTGGATTGCCAACTGACTCACAGATAGGAGTAAGTTACCTTCACAAAGAGATCAGTCAGCAGTGGAGCCCCCCCAGGGTTCTGTGCTGGGACCTCTCATTCATCTGACAAAGTCTGGAGATGACTGCAAGCAATGAGCAGTCATTGAATCCCTAAATGACGTAGTCATCCTACAGGAAGGTTTGTCTCAACTATATAACTGGTGTCAAAATCATGGTCTGAAACTAAATACCAAAAAAAATGCATTACTGTATCCTTTGGGAAGTCATTTACCCCAGGGAACTACCACATTGATAATGCACCCCTAGCAGTTAACCCACTTGTTCAAGATTTTGGAACTTATGGACGGCAACATAACGTTTGACCAACATGTGATAATTGCTGTAAGAAAGTTCTTTATTGCACAGTTTATAAATAAAGGGATTGTGGCTAGATCTAGGGATGTCATTGTTCCCCTTTACTCAGCCCTCATTAGGCCAATCTTTCAATATAATGCCCCTTTTGAGTTATGCAATAACTGGAATGCCCACAAAGGTACCTTACTATAATGATATAAGCCCTAAAGAACATCTCCTATATGAACTGACTCATAGCCCAATCACTATACTTGGTATCCTACAAGAAGTGACCTGTGTCTGGCATAAAAGGCATCCTCTGATCCATTGTTGATGGATTTACTGCACATCAGCAAGTCAAATGGCATCAGAAATACTCAGTCTAGGGATCTAAATGTCTTCCGCAACATCAACATCAACAGAATTGTTTGGTGGGAGAGGTATATTTCATAGAGGATACTAGTGCTGAGGAACAAACTCCCCATCCACATAAAGTTCATCCCTGTCCATTTTCAAGTGCAACTTAGATCTATGAATAGGAAAAAGAACATTTACCCCTAGGATTGCCCCCCTCCCCTCGTACTACTAATGGAAAGAGGCTGCTCCTACGTGCTTTATCCCACCCATATGTCCCCTCAAATTATGTGTGGTATGATTTCAGTTATTTTCATTAGGGGTAATAAATAATTATCAACCATGGGATGGGTAATGCTAATCTATAACTAAACAGGAGAAGTTATTTCAAGCGCAAAAAGAGAAATAGGTTAAGCTGAAAATGGCCGGCAAGGGCAGGCAGCCTAGTAGTTATCTATGAACCTATCGCCCTATAAGTTGTTTTACTATTAAGAGCAAAGCAATATATATATATATGTTTTTGGGGTTTTTTTCTATGTAAACTTTATTTTATTCTATACTATTTTACTTTTTATTTGTTATTGTCCTGGAGCTTTTCTCCCCGGGCCTCTACTGAAAATGGACATATATCCAGTTAGACAAGCCCGGTCAACAAATGTAAAATAAAATAAATAAATAAAATAAATATATATATCACAGATTCTTTTTTATATAAAACATGTTAAAACTCTACTTACATCTAAGTAGTCTTTTTGTATAATCTGTTAATGTCTTTTATTTTTCAGATTTTTGCTTTGTCACAATATGTGGATAAGGAATCTGATTTCATTGTAAGTTTTCCAGTTTCTGTCTTATCATATACTGTGGATAAAAAGTATCAGGAATATGTTACTGTGATAATATCAGGTAGTGCCATCTGTGACAGGGACAGTAGGGTAGTGCATATGTAACATATGCAAGCATAGATAGCTAGAATTTTGTAAAGAATTTTATGTCATTTGATTATCACAATAATTTGTATAGATGCTTGTGTTAAAAATGCATCAACAATGGGTCCTGCTGGACAGAAAGAGACATATGTGTATGTCAGACAGTATTATTATACCTGATTAAATGTATATGCTTTAACAGAGAATTCTGGGAGGGAAGAGTTTAATCTCAGTCCAGCTAATTTTGAAAAATAGGTTGTAAATTAAATGGGCTGGTTTAGGCCATAAAGATTTTATCTTACAGGTGTGATTGCAGTCAGAGACAAAAAAGGTCTGGGAAAACCAGGACTAGGAATCTTACTGTATTGTCCACCGGGGTGAACTAATTACTACCCTGGAAGGGTAGAAGTTTTTGAAATTGCTTTATAGCTTTCAGATGCTGCAACAGATCTTAGCAAAGCTCTGGGTGAGTATTGTACCACAGTCAGGTGACCAGATGTGATGTCATTCTATAACTGGCACCAAAACGATTTTCTAGATGTTAGTGAGAGATATGACAGAACTCTCACAGCAGCATTTTTGGAACCTGACAGGAAAGATCTCTCACAGATATCTCACACAGCCACATACCTCATCTTGCCTTGCTGTAGTAAGCAAGTCAGTACTCATCATCTTGCCTTGCTGCAGTAAGTAACTTAATTAGAGATCAGTGGTTCTTTAGTCAGTCAGAAAAATATAGTGAGATTAGTTAAGTATTGTTTTTCGGCATCTGTGTGAATCTATCCAACTGTGTTATTTTTTTATATCTCCTGTGAATGAACCCCTAGTGTTTATTGTAAATATATATTCAGTATTCTCGTGGTTATTATTTTCTTATTAATTATTAAATATTTATATATCTTTCATTGTGGCTGGTCTTTTCGAAAATAATTTTAACATCTTACATGTAGTTATGCTTATTTTAGTGACACTGTGGCCACTAATGAAAGCATTGCTGCTTTGGTCAAACTCTCCCATTTGTATTAGTATCAATTTTACTCAGTATAATTGGGTACCCTTGTAAGAGCCTTAGAGTAGTTGACTGTTGACAGCGTAATTACTTTATAGTCTGGGCAGAGGGGGCATAGCTGGTAAATCTGAGCCAGTCTTTCCCAGGTGTGTGTGTGTGTGTGTGTGTGTGTGTGTGTGTGTGTGTGTGTGTGTGTGTGTGTGTGTGTGTGTGTGTGTGTGTGTGTGTGTGTGTGTGTGTGTCAGCTGCTTGGAACAGGGGCACAGAGCTCCAAAGTGGTCAATGTGCAGTCTTGTTTTAGGTCTGATAAGAGAGAGAGTCCAGCACCAGGTCTGGAGTGTGCTCCCTGTGTGCTCTTAAGGGAAATTGTGCTTGGTGCAGAGATCTGCATTGGAAAATACTGGGTGTGTTCACTTTTATTCCTAGTGGCCTTCCTTCACCAGTGTCACTGGTGAGGACTGAAGTTCCTTGATCATTGGCCAGGAGTAGGGCCCATCACAGTTACTACATGCTACTGTTTCGTTAGAGCATAGCTTCACATAAAACAGTTTAAAATACAACAGTACTTACACATAGAAGTTTTTTTTCTGTTTTTATTTTGTTATGCAGCATCTTTACAGATATTGTTGACAGAATGTTTTTGCTTCATCACATTTTATGAATAATATTGAGATTTTCTAGCTTCTTATTCTTAAGTCTTTTAACATTCTGAAGTTTAGTTTTTTTTGCTTCATCATATTTATAGTACTGCTGAATCTATTTTGGAACACAACTGACCTCACATAAGATTTGAGCAATTTTAATTCAAAAGACCTTTTCTTCTAATGCCACTGTAGGTAGTGCTATATAATATGCAAAAGGAATTAGAAAATTAAGGAAATGTACTGTCTATCTCACTTAAAGCAGATAATTAGATTTCCAGAATTGTACAAGGGTTTCCAAAATATGAAGACTTGGTTACAGTTCTACTTCCTTGGTTTCTGCCATATAAACTCTTTCAAAATACTGTCACAGTTCAATTTTCGAGTTTCATCACACTGTTTTTGTAAAGCCTATTATGAAACCAGGGTTTGAGTATAATCATCAGGCATGTTTGACCTTAAATAAGACTTGAGCCATTTTAGTTCAGAAAGCTCCTTCCCTTGGTTGCCACATTCATTGGTATTGTGAAAAATATCTGTAGAGCAATAAGCTCATGCATATCCAGCAATCTCTCACTCAGAGCAAGGAATTCTATTCCCAGGATTTTCAAAGAGTTTTCAAAGTATGAGGAATTTGGTACAGTACATTTGCTTCTATTTTTCTTGCTTTCTATTTTACCAACTCTTTTGAAATGTTAAAGTATACATTTTTTGATTCATCACATTCTTCAGTAATGCCTATACCTCAAAATGGATTCTGAGTCCAATCTTCAAGTATGTTTGACATTAGATAAAACCTGAGCATTTTTAATTTGCAAAAGTTCTTTTTTATGACACCACCATGAATGGTATTAATAAAATTTGTATAGCAATAAAAATTGGAAATGCAGAAGTTTCTTTCCATGATACGACTGTGATTGGTATTGTTACAAATATCTGTATAGAAAAAAAGAAAAATGCAGTGACTACAGTGGCTCTTTCAAATTAGGCAAATAATTCTAGAATATAAGTATTTCCAAAGTATGCTGGATAAATTAGTTTTGGTGACCCCCCTTCACAGAGAAATTGTCTAGGCTTTCCTTTCTGCAAATTCTTTCAAAGCAATGTAATTTTTTTTTTACCTCATCACATTCTATGGATAGCATTGCAAGAGTCTATATTAGAAAGACAAAACTGCGAAACAACGAATGTGCTTAAATTGACCCAAAATGATCGAACCTGCTAAACCTCGAATGGTCAAAACAGCAATTTTTTTTCCCTGGGAAAAAATCGCTGGACCAGCACAAAAAAAACAAATCTCAACACAAAATAAAGTGGAGGGCTTTACCCCCATACCCCCCAATGTGGGGGGCTGTGTCACCCACATGCCCCCTACTTAAATATACCAACTCCGAGATTGCACTACAGTGGAGGAAATGGCAAAGCCCTGACAATGGCCCAGCAATTTTTTCCCCTGGGAAAAAAATCCCTGTTGTAGCTGTTCGAGGCTCTGCAGCTTTGATCAATTTGGGTCCATCTAAGCACATTCCCTGTTTTGCCATTTTGTTGTTCTTATAGGAACTTGTATTGCAAGACTGTTAAATCTGTCTTGGAGCATAGATGATCTCAGGTACAATTTTATCAACTTAAGATTGGAAAAACTCCATTCACCTGATGCCACTGAGACTAAAATGGTTAGAAATACACACCGAGCAATAAAATAATTTGGAAATCCGTAGATCTCTTATTCACAGTTAGAAATTAATGGATTTTTAAAGGGTTATCAAGAATCGGTTTCAATGTTTCCATTTTCTCAACTTGTAAATGATCATCTAAGTCTGCTAAATGTACATTTTTCCCAGGTTCACATTCCTGATGTACTTCACATGAGTTAGTGCAATTTCCAAATGTGCAGCATGGTCTTGTAATTCATCCTTTGGAATTTGCTGAAATTTAATTAAAAATAACTGAGCATTGTTTTTCAACTGCTGAAACCATGGCTCCATAGACTGCATAGCCTAGTCTAGCACTTGACTGAAGCATTCTACATAAGATTGCTTGGAGTCAATAATGGGATCATCAGGAGACTCGTAACTACTTTGACTTTTTCTCTTTCTCAGTCATTTTGCCTTGAATTCTGGGTACACATCCAAGTCATTTGCAAGTTCATTTTCACCAAATAAGACTTACTCCAAGCCATTTTCTCTATAATTCTTTAGCCAGTGCAAGATATTTTCAGATGAAGAAAGGCCTGTGGTAAGATATGCAATAATTCTTTGTAGTTCTTTGCTGACATTACTTGAAACAGCAAGTCATACTGGAATACCAATGAAACAATAAACGTATAATCTTTCATTTGGTTAGATAGTGATTCAGCTTCACTTCTTGCCTGAGCATCTTCTAAAGTTTCTGCTGTTTCAATAAGTGCATCACAGAAAGTGCCAGCTTGATACCTTACAGCCAGTTTGTATTCGACATTCCCACCTGGTTTCACACAGAGGCTTTAGAGAAAGACCTGTCATATGCTTTCAGAAAAATGTCCATCTCTTTGTTGATGCTGAAAAAAGCATGTGAAGATGCTAAAGTGTCCCAAGAAATGTCAGTGCATCAGGACAGGTTTTTGCC
Source organism: Protopterus annectens (assembly GCF_019279795.1). Lineage (NCBI taxonomy): Eukaryota > Metazoa > Chordata > Ceratodontiformes > Protopteridae > Protopterus > Protopterus annectens. The sequence continues at coordinate 358,226,688 of NC_056746.1, read as the reverse complement.
ATATCTCCTAGTACTAGGTTGCAGTTGGGACAAGCACACAGTGTAAAAAATGCTCTTGGATTGTCTTGTAAAAGTTGAGCCTGAACACCTTTCCTTTCCTTTCATTTATGCTCAATTGGCGTAGCCTTGATCTCATGCAATATTTAAGTCTAACCCTATTTTTCTAGTTCCTGCTTAAGCACATTCTACAATTTTCCCCAGTGGTGTTCTTTCCACCTAAAAATGTGATAAACTGCTCATATACACCAGCTTGTGTATGAGGTAATGCACCATCAGAGATGTATCTAATTGTCAAGGACATCTGTCCCTGATAATTGATATCTGGACTGTAGTCGAGGATTAGAGCAAAATACTTAGCTGCTTTTATTCTATAAATGTTCTTTCTCTTCATCTCCCGTAATACTGACGAGTTCATTCTAAGTACATTTGCCAAGGTACAGATCATGCATCTCTTTATTAGAAATTAATCTAAGATGGTCTTGAATGACTGGGTCAAATCTTCCAAGCATTTCTATAATTCCAAGAAAGCTGCCATTATGTGAACTTTCTATCTGATCAACAGAGTCACAGAATCCAATATTATGCTCTGATAAAATCTGAACTACAGCAACCAGTCTCTCAAAAACTTGATGTAATTTCTTTCTTTCTTTCTTGATTTATAAGGTTTTCTTGAATTTTGTCAATAGTCTGCTTAGCACAGAGTCTCCTCTGGAGTTCACAACTCAGTATAGCAAGCAAATGACCTCTTGACTTCTCATGCTCTGCTAGTCTAGTGTCTACATTGGACATGTTGTTGAATCCAGTACTAGTCAAAGCACTTTTTATATCATTTCCAAAGAGACAACAATAAAAACAAAAAATCTTATCCACTGACATGGAGTATATTTACTAAAGGCGAGAAACAATTTCCATATTTGGCAGGTTTTTTTTGCAGTGAACTTTTGAAAAGTGTGCTCCATTATCATTCAGAGGAAATTCAGTTAGAAATAATTTAGATGGTCCATTTTTTACTAGGTAGTATCTCACATGGTCATTTCTTTCTGTCCTTGTGGCTGATCATCTGCTATGTTAAGCTGACCTTCAAGGCAAGTACTGTTTACATCTTGTTCTGCAACCAAAATATTTGAAACAGTCTTCTGGAATATCGTCTGCATCCCTGTTGTCACTCCATGATCTCTCCAGTATGACTGGAAGTGGCATCACACTGAAGACCCTCTGTATTCCTGCTGTCACTCCATGATCTCTCCAGTATGACTGGAAGTGACATCACACTGAAGCCCTTCTGGATCCCAGCTGTCACTCGATGATCTCTCCACCATGACTGGAAGTGACATCACACTGAAGCCTTTGTATGGAATCAGTTTATGTTTGTTGGTCACTTTCCGTCAGTTCCATATGTGTTGGCAAAAAATGTTCTTCTCCATAAACACATTTTCCAAGTCTGACTCTTCAGATATCTCCAAAGTATGTGTTTTGAAATACTTGTGTAGATCACCCTTTTGCTTTTCTGCAGCAGCCTTTCACCTTTCTTGTTTGGCACAATTTTCTTTTCATATTTCCACTAAGGTACTTCCTTCCAAAATCTTGAGCTCTTACAGGCGTATTCATGCTGGAATGGTTGAAAAATGATTTAAGTGATTTAAGCAAAATATCATATAAATAATCCAGTTTTTATGTATGCTTTTTGTCCTACCATCACATCTATTTTTATTGCTATACATTTCATAAAATGCATACACAACCTAAATAAAGCACACTATATAAAAATAAGTGTTTTAGTAACACAAGGCCTCGATTAGCCCTGCTGCAAACTTGCAGAACTTAGTCAGCAGCTGAAACTGTTCAACCTCAGTGAAAGGCAGTCCTAACCACAGAGTGACAATCTCAATGATGCAGCCAGGCAGATAGACAATGAATTATATTTCCTGTGACTGCAAAGAAAGTGACATCCTTATTATCAAATCCTGCATTTTTACAATAGCTAACACAAGCTGTATGCTCAACTTTTTACTGCAGGAAAATTTCAAGGTTATAATTACAACAAAACCTAAACAAAAGGGAAAACCTTAAAGCAAACCAGCATAGTGGTCCTCACATATTAACAAATTATACAACAAAAGGAAGAAACTCCTAAATCTATATAGTAAGCAAAATACTCTCAAATCAAGGAATACATCAGATATTTAGCTAAGAACCTAAAAAAAAAAACACCAGTTCTCAGGGTATTAATGAGGGCATGCAGAACTGTTCTATTTTCAAATGATTTTCCAGGATAACATGAACATTAAGGGGTTGAACATCATCTGGATTATGAACTGTGAAATTCTCCAGGGGAATTAGGGGGGCTCCTGCAGCTGAAAAAAGGAAGTGCAAAATGTTTATTTCAAACAAAATATGAATTATAGATATTTCATATGGAGATATGTATTTTATAATATTTCTATTTATGCTATAGGAAAAATATGAGGTAAAAATCCAGACATCTGAAAATTTCTGGACATCTGAGAGTAATGCTTTTGTTGTCCCTCTCAATAACTTTCCTCAATAATTTTGGATAAAACCGGAAATAATGGGGGTGGGGATGAAGAACCAAAGTCAGGGACGTGTTTTAAATATTGTTTTTAATACTTAGAAAGTTGCTCGAACAACACATGTTTCATTGGCCTACATTTTCTAAAGCATATTAAGTCAGATACTCAAATGTCTTGCCATAATTTACTGAGTGCATTACATAATTATTTGCCTGAAATCTACTCATTTTACAAGGAACAGAACAATAAAATGAGACAAAAATCTGGACATCTATGAAATTCTGGATGGGTGAGATACGACTGTGTCCCTCAACAGGTTTGAGGTTTTCCCAAAGACAATCACAAGGCCATTTTAGTTATGTTCATAATCTCAAAATCACAAAACAGCAATGCACTAAGGTGATTGTGACCAATGTTACCTACAACGAGGCTTAAGATATAGCCAACCTACTGGTTGATAAATTCAGCTTTTACCCTAGTCAACTCTTCTGTATGTCCCCCAAGATATAGATAAAACTGGCTCACCTCCAGCTATCACATAACAACACCAAGTCCTAAAAGCTCTATCAGAATTAAAAATCCTGCATTGATGAGTCCTGCCAATATTCATGGATGCATCTTGAATAGTATAAAGCATTATTTAGCCACAACCCTAACTACACTGTTCAACCTCAGCTCCATACAGGTTTTATATCAAGTGAATGGAGAACAACTACAGTCATCACTGCCCTGCACAGGAGAGGACCTCCCATAGACCCAGGCAATTACAGACCCACAAGTCTGACCAGCCTCATATGCAGAGCCATGGAAAGACTCATCACGGAACTAATCAACAGGGACATAGGGAATCTCTCATCACTGAACCTGTTTCAGTTTGGACTGGTTAAGGGCAGGTCATGGTTACTTAGCTTGATTGACTTTCTTGAAAATATCACTAAAGCAATGGATGACACCAAAAAATCACACATTGCAAAGCTTTTCACAGGCACAGTAGAAAAGCTAAACTGGGAATAATCCCCTATGTCACTCACTGGATTGCCATTTGGCTCACAGATAGGCTGCAGGAAATCAAAATGGGGAGGTTGTCTTAATAAAGAGACCACTCACAAGTGAAGTCCCCCAAATGTTTTGTGCTAGGACCTCCCCTGTTTCACATTTACTTCTCTGAAGTAAAAACCAATACCAAAGTGCTCTGTCATGACAGTAGTTGTAGTTTATTGAATATATGGACATTTTGTCCATCTCTTTCAACTTTCTGGTTTAAAAGACCACATCTGCGCTTGTTTCCCATCTTTCCTGTAACTAACCTACTGGGAAGCACTAGAAAGCCGTAAACTGATACAAGCCTTCTAGCTTAGAAGAGAGACTTTGGAGTGATTAAGTATCAGTTTTCTGTATTTTCTTGCTGTGCTTAACTGTTTTCTGCCTAAACGTCGATTTTCCAGTGTTTATTGTGATTTAAAAGTTTTTTTTTATACATATTGTATTTATTTGACTGCCTGCACTTTTAAAAAGTCGTTTTTTGTTTAAATAATTTAACTGTTGTAGGCTACACACTAAAGTGCGATAGCCTTTTCTGATTGTTTGTAGTTGTTTAAAGCTGTTTTAAGTGTATTTTTACTGTTTTTGCCTTATCTTTTCAAAAAAACAAAAACAAAAAAAAACATTCCTTGTTTCCTGCCTTTCTAAGCTAGTATAGTCCAGTTTTCAGGCTAGTGCTGAATTCAGGGCTGTGTTACAAGTTTCTGAGTTGCCCATACCTTACTTGGATAGAAGGAATTTTCTCTGTTCACCTGTGAGAGAGGGGAGCTTTGGGCAGCCTATCTGTCCCTAGAGGAATGGTTCCATCCCAGAAGTTAGTAGTGTATTGGCCATTTTGGGCTAATTTATATCTCTTTCATTTCCCTGCTATAAAACCACATTTGCACGGTTTTGTGCTCCGGGCAGTGCCGGTTAGCTAGGGTTAAATTATTCCCGGCTCCACTAAGCCTCCTCTTCAGGTTTTTCCCTTGAAATTAGTCTGACTCTCAACCTAAGCACTCAGAAAGCATCCTACAACCCAGCACTTGCTCAAACCTTATAGCAAGCACTAATATACCCTGAAACTTGATTGCCCATCAGGGCAAGGCTGTTTATTCACCCCTCACCAACCAAGCGACTAAGCAGCTCACCCTACTATTCAGGCATGACCAAAGGGCAATTTCAGGTGTACTCTCCAATCCAGCTGGTGAATCTGGGTATCCTGAGGCAATGTTACAACTGCCTCATGTACACAGACAACCCTCTCCTCCTACCACAAAACACTAACATGTGTGAGAGATGCAATTATACAGCCAAACTGGAGGCTAAGCTGTCTCCACCCAAGACTGGAACAGACAGTCAAGAAGAGAAGGTTAACACATGCACCACAACTCCAGTCACACATTGACATACTAAACAAGCACTGGCAAAAAATACACATAAATACACAAAATCATATTCCGAGGCTCTAAATAAAAACCTGCAAAAGCATCAGAGACCTCCAAAGCAGACACCCAAACAACCTGCACCTCCCATCACAAACCAGACAACACATAAAACACAAAATCAGTGTGCCGCAGAATCACAGCCCTTAAGGCAAAATAACATACCTAACACACTAGTAATAGGTGACTCTATAGTTAGGCACACTGACGTCACACTCACTAGGCTGGACAAGCAGAAGGTTACTGCTAGCTGCCTGTCGGGAGCCAGAATCCGCCACATAACACAAGCACTCAGGTCACTCCAGAGCAAGTACAAATATGAATCTGTCATTGTTCATGTTGGTGTGAATGACCTGAGATGTGCCTTCCTGGACTACATGAAAAGAGACATGGAAGAGTTCTCTGATCATGTAGCCCAGGCTGGTATGACCCTGACCCTGAGTAGCATCCTGCCCTCACCAAGAATGATACCTCAGTATAAAGAAAAAAATATCAATTTCAACAATTGGTTAAGCTTCTGGTGTCATTCAAAGGGGATCCGGTGTCTGTCAGCCTGGGACAACATGCTCGACAAGCCACGTTGCGTCGCAAGAGACAGCTTGCACCTGTCACCCCTAGGCTTTCGAATACTGGCCAAGGCTCTTGCTGCCGTCATAGTGCCATTTTTAGGCAAGGCTCAAAAGTCAAACCCACCTCCGTAAACAACACAATTAACAAAAAACTGAGGGTAATGCTACTCAACACCAGGAGTTTAAATCTCAAAATGCACACGCTCAAAGCACTCCTCAGTATGGAGAACATTGACATCTGTGCAGTAACTAAAACCTAGTTCAAGACTCCAGAGAGCACCCCAGAACTACCGGGCTACAACTCATACCATACATTTTGGCCACAGAACACAGACCGAAACACAAAAGGAGGGGGTGTATCCATATTCATCAAGGATACCTACACCTCCAGGTTAGTGGCGCAGCATGATAACTCTGAGATCATCCATGTGCAACTAACATTGGGCAAATCTGCAATGCAAATTGTGGCCTGCTACAGATCACCCTCCATGACCCAGGACCGCTACTCCACCTTTCTGGAGACACTGGAAAACATGAAGGTCCTACTGAACACCCTGATATTGGGCAATTTCAATTACCCTACCTTTAACTGGGAAAACTACTCAAGTACAAACTCCCAGGTCCAGTGCTTCCTGGAATTTATCAACTCAAACACCCTGGATCAGCTGGTAAACTCCCCTACCAGAGTGAAAACATATTGGACCTGGTCATCACCAACATGGGCGATAGGTGTTCCACATCGGAGGTTAACCCATCACTGGTTAGATCAGACCATAAACTAATCACTCTGGATGTCCACACCCCACAACCACCCCAACTAAGGAAACCACAGTAAAAAACTTTTCTAAAGCAAACTTCACTTTACTTAGAGGCGGTAAGTTTCCCAGCCCCACACTAAAGGATAACGCTGCCCAAGATGCAGAAACCTTTACAAATGCACTCTATGAGCACCTACAAGGATGCATGGATCATGGCATCCCTAGCAAAACCAGGATTCACTCCTCTAAGAGAAGGAAACAATTCTGGTGGACCCCTGCCATAAAGAGATTATACAATAGACGGAGGAAACTAGTTCAGAAAAAAAACAATTCCCAAGAAGGAAAGACATCCCTGATCAGTATCAGTAAAATAAAAATCATCCAAGGCTAACTTCCAAAGAAAAATAGCCAAGGATTCAAAAGATAACCACAAAGCCTTCTTTATCTATGTTAAGAATCTAAGTGGCAACTCGCAGATATGCACTGAACTAGTGCAAAATAGCACAAAATATACTGAACCTACTGATATTGCCAACATCCTGGCAGATAGATTCAGTGCAAACTTCACCCCCCTCTCACCCCCAAAAGGGCCCACAACAATACCGGAAAATGTAGTGTCCTGGAAATCACAGATGCACATGTGAAATCAACCCTTTCAAAAGCCAGAAACACAGCGTCAATGGGGCCAGATGGTGTCCCAGGCTGTGTCTTGCATGAACTACAGAACAAACTAACCCCCCACCTAAACACGCTGTTCAACCTCAGCCTGTCCTCAGGATATGTGCCTATAGAATGGTGCACAGCAACGGTTATTCCACTCCACAAAGGAGAGGGCCACAACTGACCCTGGTAACTATCACCCCATAAGCCTGACTAGCCTGGTTTACAAGGTTACTGAGTGCATCATCATGGAACTCATTAACAAAGACATTGGGAACCTCCAAACAATTGACCTGACCCAGTTCGGCTTTGTTAAGGGCAAATTATGCCTACTAAACCTGGTTGACTTCTTCGAGACAGTCACCAAGGCCATAGAGGAGGGAAAGGTGTTTCACACAGCCTACCTTGATCTCGCCAAGGCGTTTGACACCATTCCTCACTCGGGTATTATAGAAAAACTCACCAGCCTGAACATAAACCCCTGTGTCACAAGATGGGTTGCCAACTGGCTTAAAGACAGAACTCACATGGTAAGAATAGCATGCTCCAGGTCCGACTCTAAACCAGTCACAAGTGATGTCCCGCAAGGCTTGGTCCTGGAACCCCTACTGTTCAGCATATACTTCTCAGAAGTACAGGCAAACACAGGAGGACTATGGCTAACCAAGATCGCCGATCACTGCAGACTGGGAGCTATAATTGACTCTCCAGCTGACATGGACATCCTCCAAAAGGGCCTTACTGAGACGGACACCTGGTGTCAAAGTCATGGCCTCAAGCTAAATGCCAAAAAATGCATAGTCATCCCATCTGGGAAAAACAAAACACCCACGAATTACCACATTGATGGCAGCCCCTTTAATGCAGAAGAGGTAATAAGAGATCTGGGGACCCAGGTAGATAGTAATCTCTCCTTTGACAATCATATTTACAAAGTAGTTAGGAAATCCTTCTATGTGGCCCATCTAATTACTAAAGGGTTTGCATCTAGAAATAAAGAGGTTATATTGCCTCTCTTCTCGTCACTCATCAGACCCATCATAGAATACAATGCCCCATTTGGGATGTACCTCACAAGACACTTCCAACAGCTGCAAAGACCACAAACGTACCTCACCAAGAGGATTACTGGCATCAAACATATGTCCTATGCAGCCCGACTGAAAAAGCTAAAGCTGTACTCAGTGGCATATCGCTTACTCAGAGGTAATCTCTGCCTGACTTACAAAGCCATGTCCAACTCAGAATTGATGGACATGCTCCACCTAAAGAAATCCAAGTCACTGCGAGCCACGCGCTCTAGTGAGCTAAACTTTGCCACAACAATAAATAGAACATGCTGGAGGGATAGATTCTTGTCACAGAGACTCCCCATGCTTTGGAACAAAATTCCAAACTACATTAGGCAGAGCCCCACACTAAGACTCTTCAAGAGAAACCTTGATGAGTGGATGGGTAACAGAAAATACACCCCTGGGATCACTTCATTGGCTCTGCTTGACAGTGGATCAGTTAATTAATCAATGGGGCGGCGAAAGCCAACACACTCTGGCTAGGCTTGTAAATGCCCTCGGGCAGATAGCTTAGTACCTACCTACCTATAGGTAGTACCTACCTATGAACCTATGAACCTATTACTGCAAGCTAAGAGCAGTCATTGATTCCCTAGATGATTTAGACAGCTTGCAGAAAGGTTTGTATAAAATAAATAACTTGTGCCAAAATCATGGACGGAAACTAAATGTCAGAAAAATGCATTATCATATCCTTTGGGAAGTCACCTATCCCAGGGAACTACCACATTGACAATAAACCCCTAAGAGTTGACTCAGTTATTTGGGCTTTGAAAACTTATGTGGACAGTGACCTAACTTTCAATCAACATGTTTCCATTGTCATAAGAAAGTCCTTCTATATTGCGCAGCTTATAAACCAAGGGATTGTGTCTAGATCTAGGGATGTCATTGTCCTTTACGCAGCCTTCTGCAGGTCAGTCATTGAGTATAATGCCTCCTTTGGCAACAACTGGAATGCCCATAGAGATGCCATACTAAAAGGATACAAGGCCTAAACAACATGTCCTACATGGGTGACTCAAAGCCCTTTCACTATACTCAGAATCCTACAGACTGCTAAGAGGTGACCTGTGTCTGGCATACAAGGCATCCTTCGACCCTTTACTGATGGATTTACTGCACATCAGCAAGTTAAATGGCATCAGAAATACTAGATCTAGGGGTCTAAATCTCTTTTGCAACATCAACAGAATGATTTGGAGGGATAGGTATATCTCGCAGAAGATACCACTGCTCTGGAGCAGACTTCCCATCCACATAAAAAAGCAGTTCATCCATGTTCATATTCAAACACAAATTAGACCTATGAATGAGAAGCAGAAAATGTACCCCAGCACTGTCCCCTGTGCTACTAATGGACAGATGCAGCTCCTAAATGATTTAACCTATGCATGGGTCCCCTCAAATTACCAATGCTATACTCCCATTTATTTTCACTAGCGGTAATATATAATTATCTACCATGGGATAGATAAGGCCAGTTTAACACCAAATGGGACAGGTTAATTCAAACACCAAAAAGGAAACTGGCAAGGCTTAAAAAGGCCTGCAAGAGCAGCTGTCCTAGTACTTGCCTATGAGCAACTTTGATCAAGAATTCTAGACAAAGCCAAAAATAATAGCATGGTTAAAGAACCCAAATCATGGACACAATTTTAATATTGATCTTTTAAACTTAAAAAGTTGCTAGAATAACAGGTTTTGCATGGCACGTATTTTCTGAAGGATATAGTCTGAAACTCAAAGGTCTTGTAATTATTTAGTGACTTCAATAAACAATAATTTGAAAGAAAACCACAGATATTATGAGGAGCACACCAAAACAATATGGCCAATGGATGGGAAATCATACATATTCACCCCTGGTTTGGCACCTATGTCCCCAGTGGACAAGGGCAACCTGTGAAAGCTTGATGTGTGCAAACCTATATCATAACCATAAAATTCTTTAGCTTATTGATACATGTCAGCAATATTTTGCTAAATTTCGGGTCAGCTTGTCTAGACTTAAAATGGTTCTAGGGCTGATAGTTCTAGTAACTACCTTATGAATGTTACTAGAACAAATTTTGCATTGGCATGCATTTAAAAAGAATACGAATTGTCAAAATCTAATGTCTTGTCATTATGTATTGATTACAATAACACTGGATTACCAGAACACTACATATTTTACAAGGAACATACAAAAAAGGCAATAATCTGGGCATCTGTGAAATTGTGGACATGAAAGATATACTTTTCTGGGCAAAGACAAAATAGTGGAGGGGAGATATAGGACCAAAACTGGGGACACACTTTAAATACTGACATGTTACATTTAGTTGCTATAGTAACACATTTTGTACCCATTTTCTGAATGAAATAGTATGACATTTAAATGTCCTTTTCATTATTTAATGACTACGATACATGGTGATTTGCAAGAAAAACACACATTTTACAAAGAACAAAATATGTGAAATTCCTGACCACTGAGAGATACACTTTTGCCCCCTCAACAATTTTGCTCAAGCATTCTGGACAAAGACAGAAATAATAGAGGGTGAAGGACCAGAATCAGCGACATGTTTTAAATATTGCTCAATTAAACTTAGATGCTATAATAACATTTTTACACACATTTTCTGAAGGATATAATACAAAAAAATGTTTTGTCATTATTTAGTGTCTGCAACGCAATGATTTACGAGGAAACCACATATTTTACAAGGAACATACCAGTATCAGTCAAACAAATGGCATCACAGCCACATACAGATGACTCACCACCAAGTCACCTAATAACAGTTTTTGGGATGTGGGAGGAAATACAATGAACCAGCAAAACCAACAAGTTACAGGGAAGACATACAGATGGCACTCCAAATGAATTGGGAGGAAACAACAATAACTGCTACTGTACATAGCCACAATGTTAGCGACTCAAAATGGGATTTTCAGTCAGTTAACAATTGTGCAGGCTTTTAAAGAGGCCAGAGTGCCACATTTTAAACAACAAAAAATGCTGCTTTCATAAAAATGCACTATCAGAATTGAAACATTACCGTACCGATTCTGGTGATGCATTTTTATTCTTTCCTTTCTAAATATCATGAGACAAGGGTTGTTCAGCTCAGTCCAGGTAGCCCACATTCCCTCTATCTGGAAAAGGTCACACATTATCCCTTTGTATAAAGGAGGACATTCAACAGACATTAATAACTTTAGACCTATAGCAATCGTATCTCCCCTCACCAAAAGGCTTGAAAAATGTATTCAAAACCAATTGCTAGACTATATCCTACAAAAATAACTCATATCCCCTACACAACATGGCTTCAGTCCTTTGCATAGCATTAGCTCTGCCCTTCTAACCTATATAGATACTGTAAATACAGCTAGAGATAACGGCAAACTAGTCTCTTCCATATTTCTAGACTTGTCGAAAGCCTTTGACATAGTTTGTCACAGCAAATTTGAGTTCAAATGTCCCCACTAGGTCTCTCTCAGTCAACCCTTCTGTGTTTCAAAAGCTACCTGTCCAACACCGGTGTCAGTCAGTAAAATGGCACTCCACACTGTCTCCTTACCAATCAGTCACCACCAGTTCTTGGTCCCCTGCTCTTTAACATTTTCATCAACACCCTCTATACAGCTACACAACAGGCCACCCTAATACAATATGATGATGAGTTCACTCTCATTTGCACATCTGACAACATGGTACACCTCAAAGAATTACACAGGAAGGTTTAACAGCTACTGAAACATAGCTTCATAACTCACAACTCTTGCTCAACCCAAAAAGGCCAAACTATTACTTTTTTTCCTACAAATACTTCTCTCATGAAAAACAAACTTTAAAGTCCTCTCTCTTGATAATACAACCACTGAAGTCACTTATCATAGCAAACTATTAAGGGTGATAGTGGATGATAATCTTACATTAGACCTGCATATACAAAATTGCATAAGAAAAGCTCATCAAAAACTAGGGATGCTTTACAGAGCCAAAAACATTCTCACCAACACTACTAAAACTACACTTGCCACTACTTATCTCTTCTGCACTCTTTTTATGGCTATGCAATCATTACTAACCTCCAGGCTACACAAAAATTAAAACTGAAACAATGCTGTAACAAAGTTGCTAAATTTGCACCAAATGCCTCTTTCAGAACCCACCACTGTATAGTACTTGTTGTTTTTCTACCTGCTTTTCCTGGTTAGGGGTCGTCACAGCGGAACTCTGGTCCACTAATGATTGGCAGTAGATGTTTATGGTGCCAAGGCGCCAGCCCGATGCCCAACCTTCAACGAAAGCACACCTATTCACGCATGTCTTTCAAATGCCACTCGACTGTGGGGAGGACATGCAGACTCTACACAGAAGGAGCTCCAGCCGAGAATCGAACGGGAGAGCCTCTTGCTGTGAGGCGACAATGCTACCACTGCACCACCGTGGCAATATAGTGCTAAAAAGCTTAAATTGGTTAGATTTACTTCATCAGCTAACATATACATGGCTTCTTACCACTTACAAAATTAGCCAGCATCCATCTGTCTGTCCAGCACTAAAAAGCATTCGACACAACTATGTTCCCAGCTGGTCATTGCGATCCAGTGACCAAAAAGTCCTGTCTGTCACCAAACCAATCAAATCTACTGAGCATTGTTTGTACGTGTACACGGCTGCTAAGGCCTAGAACTCCTTACCTGTATCTATTAGGTCAGTACCCTCCCTCCCATCTTTCAAAACCACTCTGAAAGACTTCCTAGCTAAAATCTGTCGCAGTTTTTTTCTCAAACTCTGGATAAACTATATCCCTAAATGTAAGAAAGTACCTTTTCATTCATTACATTTGCTTACTCTCCCTTCTTCACACACTTCCTTATTTCATTCATATTCTCTTTTCTGACTTTCTCTCTAAATAAACCATAAGACTGTTTTCCCAAACTTCATATTGCAATTCCTGTTTGTATTAGACTAATTTACCTTTAATTTCTCTACAAACTGTTTAAAATTTCTCTTAATATTAAATTATTGTAACATAATTTATATCAATTCTTAATCAATGCTTTTATATTATGCCTAATTTGTTATAATTATCTAAATTGCAGATGTTTTGTTTATGTTTTATTTTTGAAGATTGTAAAATTATCATTTTATATTATGCCTAATTTGTTATAATTATCTAAATTGCAGATGTTTTGTTTATGTTTTATTTTTGAAGATTGTAAAATTATCATTTTTAAAATGTTTTGTAATAATTTGGAGCTTTTCACCCCAGGCCTCCACTGAACATTGGCTTCTACCCAGTCAGACTTTCCTGTTAATCAAATCTAAATAAATAATAAATAAATAAATATGTAATTTTAAATAATAGGCTATGTTGCTGTACATTATCACCTGGGTCTATAATGGTATGAAACTGTAAGAAGCTTTCACCCAGCAGAAAAGTGCAGGCCCCCATAGCCATGGGTCCCTATTGCATCCTATCAGCCAATTGTATCTAAGGCTAGCCTTATATGCAGGAACCACCCACCCCCTATATTGATTCTGCTAAAAGTAGGAAAAAAAGACATGCATAGTTTACTGTGGGCAGTGTTTACTGTTATCACTGCCCACAGCTTTAATCTAGCTTCCTACCACAATTAAAAATGTATATATACTTGAAAAGCTACTCTACAATTCCAATCAGTCTCTAGTCAAATGACTAGCAGACTAGACTTTGCCACAAAGCACAGTAAGCAGTTGCTAATGGCAACCAATTGCAGGTGCTTTGACTGTAGAGCTGTCAGTAGGACTCTTGCTTGAAATGTTGGTGGTCGTAATGTCAAGTGCTGACATACTGAAAAAAAAAAAGAAACTGCAGGAAATAATAACCTGGTTGTTGTTTAACCTTTGGACAGAAGGACTGAGGTAGTTGGTGTATAAAATCAAATGACTGTTATGGGATCGCTTTTGTTTGATTATTGATGCGATTTGTTGGGGGGGGGTGACAATATGTATGAAAGAGCAATGAGACCATTGGATTTTTTGAGATTCCTTCACAGTCAAAATTGATTTACCCTCTCTGAAAGGGCAAAATCCTCTGTGGCAGTATGTTTGTGTTTTATGTCAGAGTACCTCATTTAAGTCCCAGAATTTTTTTCATCTAAACTGTGTTTGGGAAATTGGCATATGGTCTCTTATGAACAGCCTGCAAAGCCCACATTTCAGGGGCTTGAGTAGTCACAGTCCAGAACTATGCTTGGTTTCCACCAGGGGAGCATTTGATCTCTGCACAAAAGGTTCAGGAAAGGTGGTGTATGAAAGCAAAGTAGTTTCAGGATAACTTCTGACTGATTATTGATATGGTTTATTTATGTGATTTCTTCACAGTCAGGGTAGTGCACCCTATCAAATGTGACACAGCACACTGGGACACCGTGTGTATGTTTTGTACCAAAGTACCTTTTTTTACACGTCCTATCATTTTTTTTATTGTGAGCTGTCTTCAGGGTTCTAACATGCAGCTTCTTATATACAACTTGTAAAGTCAGTGTTTCACGTCATTTTGTTGTCAGTCTGGTACTATGTTTTATTTCTACCTGAGAGCTAATTGATGATTGTAGGAAAAGCTGATTAAAGTAAATGTTAGAATATACGAGTACTAAGTTTATTGTATCTCAGAAGTGAAAATATCACATATTTTCTAGAGGAAAAAATATATCTTGTAGTTATAACACCCTGCTTTGTCTACTGTGTCATGCCCACTAACAGCTAAACCAGTGGAGTTAAATTCAGAGACATGATGCACTGGAAGCTCTGTGGTTAGAATTGCAGTCCTAAGTGTGTTTTGTAGCCAAATACCATGTTATTACCTGGTTGTTTTGAAATAATCTTACAGTTAGACAAAGACAGAGCCTTTGGCTTGACCACATGTGCCTTTACTGCCAGTCTGATATTTTGTATTACACTCTGTTTTCATTGTGAGTACTGTGGTGAACTTCTGCTCAATTCACTAAGATAATGGCTTTTTATACTTAAGCAAGATAATAGCTTAATATACTTCTTTGCAGAGTAGTGAATACATTTGAAGAAAAACCCCTCTATATTTCATCAGGAAAAATAATTATATTGAGATGTAGCACACTGTCGCTACAGTGCTATGTTTTCAAGTTGCTAAAGCAATGGGGTAAAATGCAGAAGTTTACTACACTAAGAATTTCTGTGGCTAGAACTGCAGTTTTAAGTGTGTTTTGAACACTCTGTCATTGTTACCATAATGTTCATAGGTAGGTACTAGGCTATCTGCCCAAGGGCATTTACAAGCCTAGTCAGAGTGTGTCAGCTTTCGCCGCCCCATTGATTAATTAACTGAGCCTCTGTCAAGAAGACCCAATGAAGTGATCCCAGGGGTGTATTTTCTGTTACCCATCCACTCATCAAGGTTTCTCTTGAAGACTGTTAGTGAGGGGCTCTGCCTAATGTAGTTAGGAATTTTGTTCCAAAGCATGGGGAGTCTCTGTGACAGGAATATATCCCTCCAGCATGTTCTATTTATTGTTGTGGTGAGGTTTAGCTCACTAGAGCAAGTGGCTCACAGTGACTTGGTTTTCTTTTGGTGGAGCATGTCCATCAATTCTGAGTTGGACATGGGTTTGTAAGTCAGGCAGAGATCACCTCTGAGTAAGTGATATGCCACTGAGTACAGCTGGAGTTTTTCCAGTCGGGCTGCATAGGACATATGTTTGAGGCCAGTAATCCTCTTGGTGAGGTACTTTTGTGGTCTTTCCAGCTGTTGGAAGTGTCTTGTGAGGTACATCCTAAATGGGGCATTGTACTCTATGATGGGTCTGATGAGTGATGAGTAGAGGGGCACTATAACCTCTTTATTTCTAGATGCGAACCCTTTAGTAATTAGATGGGCTACATAGAAGGATTTCCTAACTATTTTGGCAATATGATTGTCAAAGGAGAGATTACTATCTACCTGAGTCCCCAGATCTCTTATTACCTCTTCTGTATTAAGGGGGCTGCCACCTATGTGGTAATTCATGGGTGTTTTGTTTTTCCCAGACGGGATGACTATGCATTTTTTGGCATTTAGCTTGAGACCATGACTAGTTCGATAATGAAATCTCAAAGGAAGACAGAAATGTAGCCTTTCGAAGACAGTTTCCGGAGGTTTTAATTCATGAGCCTATAGTGCCACAGTCTAATATTTTGTGTGGTGCTCTGTTTTCATTTTAGGTGTTACAGTAAACTTTTAATCAGTATTTAAGCATAATAATGGCATAAAATGCTTCTTTACTGGGGAACCAATTCATTGATTTTTGTCACTGGACGTTAAACCCCTTAGTTTAGATTAATTTGCAGCAAACGCCATTATAAGAAGACAAAATTTTATATGTGTCTTCACAGCAGGAACCACAATTTAATTAAATTTTATAGCCAAATGTAATGGTATAGTAGCATTCTGAAGAGATTGCTGTAATACTTGGTGTGGTTGCACAGAAATCATCCTTTATTGCTGGGTATCAATGGTATTCTAATAAAGACGTTTGGATGCTCTGCTCTTAGTATTTGTTTCCCTGAAACGTACATTTTGTATTTTTTCAACATGACAAAAAGTAAGTATTTCAATCATATCAGTGGTGTGTTCTTATGAAATAAGATCCAAAAATAATACAGTTTTCTAAGGAAAAGTAATATTTTCTGTAATTGTTCTGTTAAAACATATTCCACATGCTTTGACAGGCATGCAAAGAGTTTAAAATTCTATTGCCTGCTTCCCTTAAGGTAGTAGATCTCTCTCTCTCTCTCTCTCTCTCTATATATATATATATATATATATATATTTTTTTTTTCTCTTTTTCACATCATTAAGTGCCCCTGTTGTCCTCCACCCTCCATCCAGCCTTCAGCAGCTTCTGACACGTCTAAGTAGAGATTTGTGGAAAGATCACCATAGCAGTAAAGCTACTATCCCACCATCCTTCTTTATTGCACAAGGGGAAATCTTACAGTTTCATATACATGCTTTGCAAGGAAACGTCTTACATCTGTATTTCTTGGAAAATTCAATATCTCACTACTATGATAATACGTATCATATAAACTACAACATAATGGTCATACAATCTTATCATGATTCATAAGATACAAAACATAATGTTCTCGTCATGTAAATGGAAGTTATGCACTTAATTTAATATTAAACCTGGAACAGCAGGTTCATCCTGAGTAGACGTAAGGGATCACGCATTAAGACCATTCAGCAGACAGAAAGTTCCAAGGCTTCTCCAGATCTGAGGTTGGTTGTGTGAAGCCAAATAATAGAACACACACAACCTAAAGAACAATAAGTAGTAGGACACTGCCAAGATAGATCCAGTAAAAACACCATTTATTAGATGTAAGCGCTTTCGGGATAGCCCTTCATCAGACATAATTTCAATGCATTAAAACAGTCTTTATTTAAAATACATAACAGCCAATCACTTGCTTACAAACACCCGCCTATTTTCTAGGGCGGGTTTAACAGGTAATACATCATTAAGACCTGGTGGTCTATGAGCTCTCAAATCAACAATCCACTTGGATTCTGCTAAGGCTGTCCTGTGTTTAATGTCCCCCCCCCTATCATTAACCATAACATTAGTTATACATCTAAATTTAAAATTATGTGTAGGGTTCAGGCTTATATGTCTATAGAGAGCATTACTCACATCTAGGTTCCTAATGCTGCTAAGATGTTGCAAAATCCTGACTTTTAACATGTTATTAGTCATTCCTACGTAAAAACAGGTACATCTCTCACAGTTTGCCATATAAACCAAATTTTTTGTCCTACATGTTGCCCTTCCCTTAAAATAAAAAGTTTTACTTATATCCGGGTGCTTAAAATCCGTGTCCCCCCTAATATGCTTACATGCCTTGCATCTACCACAAGGGTGAGTGCCTACACTCAAAGTAGGTTCTAATCTTTTGTCTAGATGTACTTCCTTGCATAATAACTCTTTTAAGTTCTTATTTCTTCTATATGTAAATTTTGGATGTTCTCCTACTATATCTTTCAGTCCAATGTCACTGGTTAATATGTTCCAGTTTTTCTGTACTATCTGGCAAATGTCTTTAATGTTGCTTCCATAAGTAAACAGCAGATTCGTCTTTCTTTCCTGCTTATTATTCAGCCCAGTTCCTTCCTGTCTACCTCTATTAGTCCTATTCAGCCATGGCTTATATCTTGTTTCCCTATGGTGTTTTCCATTTTCCATAACATTCTCTATCATGGGTTTTCTATAACCTCTACATATAAGGTGTTGTTCTAATTTATGCAATTACTCTTCACAGCATGCATCCTCAGAACATATCCTGGATATCCTGCCAATCTGACTTTTTATGATGTTAGGAAAGATATGTCTCGGATGCATGCTGTCAAAGGATAGCAAGGTGTTTTGCCAAAAATCCTTTCTATAGAGTTTTGATGTGAACCCTTCATTTGTTTGTTCTATACAGACATCTAAAAAATCTATCTCATCAAAAGATGTTTTGGCACTAAAGGTCAAAAAAGTGGTCGTTGCATGTAGGAAAGCTAGGAAGTTATCAAAAGTTGACCTGTCCCCATCCCACAGAATAAACACATCATCTACAAACCTGGCATATAAAACTATTTGTTTACTCCATTCCTGATTGTTCAAAATCTCTATGGTCTCCCATTTAGAAAGCACTATGTTTGCATAAGTGTTAGCACAGGGGGTGCCCATGGCTACCCCCCGTGCTTGTCTATACAGAGAACCAGGTCCTATGAAAACGTTGTTAAACAGAACCAGTGACAACAGACTTTCTACAGTTACCCTAATCTGTTCTGTAGCTCCCAATTTACCGATAACCTCACCAACTGCTTTTATGCCATAGTCATGTTCAATAACCGTAAATAGGCTGTTGACACAACCTACTTTGCAAGTGAAGGGGAAGGTGAATGTGGATATGTTCCCAAAGATGCACTCTTCTAAATTAAATGCTAAGGACAGAGAAGGTGAGTGAGTGTGTTATTCAGAATGCACCAACTCTTCTAAATCAAATACTATGGTAAGTGCATAACTTCCATATCTGGTAAGAGGAGACTTATCCATGGCAGTAGGTAATACAGAGTCACAAGCTGGGTGATCTACCTAATAGGAATACAGTGGTGATTACAAAGAGATGTCCTCATCTGACCATCACCTGGTTTGTAATACTGTGTAAAGATATTACAAAAAGGCCACATAGCTACTGCACAAATAACATCAAGGGCTGCATGCTTAAAAAATGACTGAAGTTGCTAAAGCTCTACTAGAATGAGGCTTAGGAATTACAAGCAAAGATTTATTACATTTAAAGTTGTAAATGTCAATGCATTCTGATAGCCATCTGCCAAAAGAGATCTTTGAAATGCTATGGCCAGGTGTCTCACTAGAAAAAGAAATGGTTGTAAGTCCTAATACATTAATCCTTCATCGTAACACCTGAGTTGATGAAGAAGAAGCAAGAAATGTATCAGGTATTCCCTAGAATTTGGATAGGGTGGAAAAATACAGGTAAATAAAAGTACTGGTTATAACTGGACTCATAAAGGAAAGGTTAGTTCAGAGAAGTACTGTATCTTTATGAGAGGCCAAATAAGGAGGCTTTACAGACCAAACTTATAAATAAGAATCATGAAGTGATCACCTCTAAGAAAACAGAGTTCCAGGTAAGAAACGTTTTATATATATATATATATATATATATATATATATATATATATATATATATATATATATATATATCCATGCCAAGGAACTTGAGTTTGAGTAGAGACCTAAATGAAAACCAGTTAAGTGTTAAAAAATAAGAACAATATAGTCCAGTACTGTAGCAATAAGAGCTGAGAATGGATCCAGTCCCTTGGTAGTGTCAATCTAAAAACCATGTCTATTTGTCCTCACATGTTTTTCCTACACTGGGCTTTTGAGAAGATGATAAAGTGTTAATGGCAGAGACAGATAAACAATGTTACTGCCCCCCCCCCCCCCCCCAGAGGGAGTAGAAAAGCCAACTAGCCAGCTACGTCATGATGAAAAATCTAATGGTACCTGAAATCTCTGTGGTCCCAGCATCAATATTCCATTACTTTTCAGATTTTAGTTTTGGGAGATTATGTGGTAGAGACAGCACATTTCTCAGAACCTAGATCTCTCATTCTCCCCGTGTTTCAACGCAGTCATTCACAATACACACCTATGATTTTGCTTCAGGAATAGTGTCAGTGGGAAGAGATGTCCAGACCAAAACACATAAGCATAAATGAAATGTTAGCGCTAGTAAACGTTCTCAACTCTTTCACTCATTTGTGGTCCCTGGTCCCTTAGACCTCTACAAATGTTTGCAGACAATACCAGAGTGAAGAGGTACATAAATAAGCAAGAGAGAACCAGGTCTTACCCTCTATGCAGACTAGCCATAGTAGCCTGTGATGTAATGCTTTTCAGCACAATCTCACTCTACAGGAATTTTACAAATGGTCAAACTTGTGTGGAAAACAAGATGACCAGGACTAGGACAGACCCTAATTTTTTATTTATTTATTTATTTGCAGTTTGTTTGCCAGGATGGTCCACTGGGCCATGAAGAGCCCGTTTTCAATTGAGTCCTGGGGAGAAAAGCTCCAGAATAATACAGAAAATCATAGTAAATACAGAGAGTAAAAAATACATAATAGTAATACACAGAATGCAAAATACATACATAATAGTAGTAGTACACAGGATACAACTGATACAGTACAAGATAAAAATTGTTAGAAGCAAAAACATTTTTTTTTCATGAGGACAGACCCTCATGAATAGAAACTGATTCAGAGGATCATCAAATATATGCTCCATCTGTAGAGGGCACTTCAAAATAGATCTATTTCCCTCCATACTAAATCAGTTGACAAATTTCTGCTCCAGGATTCCATGCAAGAAGGCCTGGAAGACAGATTTTTTTCCCTTGGGCAAGAATGTTACTGTATGATTTTCCACCTTTTCAACTAATATCCAGAGTAATTCTAAAGATCCAGAAAGACTCCCCAAAGACCATTGTGGTGACTCCCTTATGGCCCAGTCATCAGTGGTTCTACCTTCTCTTGGAAATGGCCAGGTGCAATTACCACAAGCTTCCTCACAAAATAAATTTACTCATACAAGACCAGGGTGTTTAATACATCCCCACCCCAAACAGATGCTTCTGACTGATTGGGTGATAAACATTTAGTACCTTTTAGACATCTTTCCTTTCTGAGAAGGTGCAGCAGGTATTTATGGAGAGAAGAAAACCTCCTACATGAAAATCATAACATCAACAGGCTGTATAACAGAAGGAAGAAAATCATGGAAAAAATTGAGGTGCAGCACCCAGCAGGATAAAAGCACTTTCATCAAACTAAACAAACAAATCAGAGGACAAATAAAGTCTACCAAAGCCAAATTTGAGGTAGCTATGTCCTCAACTTCAAAGACAATACACAATTGTGTGCAGAGCTCATTGTAAGTGGAGCCACCTATACTGAGCCAGGATATATAGCAAACCTACTGGCTGACAAATTCAGCTCCAATATTGCTCCTCTCTCACCTCATCCTTCCCTCAGGAAATACCATCAAATATAACTCCCCCTGCTATCACAAGGGAACAGGTCCTTAATCCTCTCTCTAAGGCCAAGAACACTGCATCGATGGGCTGAGACAATATCCCAGGATGCCTTCTAAATAGCATGAAACATATCCTATTAGGCCATCTGGAATTGCTAGTTAACTGTAGTGTGCAAACTGGCTTTGTGCCTCATGAATGGAGAACAGCAACAGTCATCCTTGTGCATAAAGGTGGGTCATCTACAGAACCTGCTAACTACAGACCCATAAGTCTCATTAGTCTCATATGCAAAGTCATGGAAAGAATTATCATTGAAATGATCAATAATGACATAGAAAACCTCCAGACACTGAACCCAATCCAATTTGGTTTCATTAAGGGAAGTTCATAACTACTCAACCTGGTGGACTTCTTTCAGAAGGTCACCAAAGCAATAGATAAGAGCAAAATGGTTCACACTGCCTACCTTGACCTGGTCAAGGCATTTGACACAATATTCCACTCAGACATTGTTGACAAACTTAAGAGGTTAGGTACAAGTCCTTATGTCATCCAGTGGATAGCCAGCTGTCTCACAGACAGGACCCAGGAAGTTAGAATTGGGAAGTCCATTTCTTCAATGAAGTCGGTTACAAGCCATGTTCCTCAGGGATCAGTCCTTGGACTGCTCCTTTTTGACACTTACTTCTCTGAAGTCAAGGCCAATGTCAATGGCCTCTGGCTGACTAAATTTGCAGATGATTGCAAACTAGGAGTTGTCATTGAATCGCCCACCAGCACAAATGTTCTCTAGAAAGGGCTGACACAGACAAACAACTGGTGGCAGAGCCATGGAATAAAAGCAAATAGCAAGAAATGTATAACAGTATCCTTCTGAAGTCATCCACCCCTGGTAACTATCATATTGACAACACAACCCTTAGAGTTGACCAGTAGTCAGGGACTTGCGAGCAGACATAAACAGTAATCTAGCCTTTGACCATCACATGTCTACAGTAGTGAGGAAATCATTCTATGCTGTGCAACTTATAAATAAAGGTATGGCATCTAGGTACAAGGAAGACATTGTTCCACTGTATTCAGTATTCATCAGACCTGTCATTGAGGACAATGCCCCCTTTGATATGTGGCTTACCAGACTTATCTAACAACTGGAACGTCCACAGAAGTTCCTCACTAAAAGAATACAAACCACTTAACATGTCTTATGCAGCTCACCTCAAGGCACTATCCCTGTAGTCTGTCTCCTACAGGCTGTCAAGGGGAGATGTATACCTGGCATACAAGGCATTGTCAGACCCCAGAATATCTGCAGCACCAGAATTACCCATTCTAAAGACTTAAACCTTGTCTATGATATAAATAGGACATTCTGGAGAGACAGGTATGTATCCTAAAGGCTCCCCATCCATGTAAAGCAGAGTTCCCCCCTAACCCAATTCAAGTGTAACTTGGACAATTGGATGGAAAACAGGAAATGTATCCCTGGTTTGGCACCTATGTCTCTAATTGGCACAGGCAGTGTGTAAATGATTAATCTCCCAGGTCCCTGCTTACACTTATCAAGGGTAGCAGAACTCGTCTTAGTATGCATGGCTAGGCTTAAAAAGGCCCTTGCAGTTGTTACCTAGTAAACACCTCTGAACCTATGAACACTAATGCAACCCTCACCAGGATAAATAATGAGAGCAACACAGTTAATCACCTATCAGGTGCTAGCATTCACCACATCATGTGTACACTCAGGTCCTTGCACCACAAGTACACATGTGACACAGTCATAGTGTACATAAGTTTAAGCAACTTGATACATACCTCACTGGACTATACGAAGAGAGACATGATGGAGTTCTCTGACTATGTGACCGAACCTATCCTTCAGCAACATTTTACCTTCACCTAGAGTGATGTCACAGTATAAACAAAAATGTTTGACATTAACAATTGACTGACTTCCTGATGTTACTTGAAGGGAGTACAAGATATGTCTGCTTGGGAGGACATGGGATGTAGTCCTAACTGCTTTGCCAGAGATGGCCTGCATCTATACCCCCGTCCCTCAGGTTTTCTTAAATTGACAAAAATCCTAGCCACTCCTATAATACCTTTCTTTAAGCAAAGCCAGTCTACAAAAGTTTCCAACATAATAAAACAAAATTTGCAAAGCATAAAGGTATTACTGCTCAACACTAGAAGCCTAAACAGAAAACTACACTCCCTACAGCCACTCCTTACAAATGAATGCATCAATATATGCATCATTGTGGAGACCTGGTTCAAGAATTTTGACAGCACCCTATCAATGCTAGGTTTTAATGCCTACCACATGCTCAGACCCACTGGAATAAATGAGGACACTCAAGGCGGTTGTGTATCAATATTCATAAAACAAAGCTACACATCCAGACTTGTTAAATGGTATAATGACCCAGAATTCCTCAATGTCCAAGTTACCATTAACAAAACCCCATATCTCATTGAAGCTAACTATATGGCCCCCTCTGTGAGCCCCTTGGCCCATGACCCATACCTGTCTAATATGGAAGCCCTAAGCACTCAGCCAAGCAACATTCTCTGAGGGTACATCAACTACCAATACATTAACTGTGGAACTTGTACATCCCCAAGCAAGTATGCCCAGAGATTTCTGGACTTCATAAATGAAACATCACTGGACCAGCAAGTCTATACCCCAACAAAGGGCAACAAAATCTTAAACCTGGTTCTTACAAATATAGGACAGCTCTGCTCCCTTCCAGTTGTAACACCATCTTTAGTCAAATTAAAGTATAAATCAGTCATATTTACCATAAGCCTGAAGCAGGAAGCAATCTGCAGTAACTTGTTATTCAATGAACATCTAAATAACTTCTTAGAAGCATCTGTCCCTTTCCAAAATAAATACAACCCCAAATGCAAAAGGAAACACTTATGCTAGAACCCTAGTATAATTAGACTCTACAATAAAAGGAAAAAAAGATTCCTAACTAAAAGAATACAAGGCTTAAATAATATTGACTGACTCAAAGCCCTGTCACTACATGCGGTATCTTACAGACTGTTAAGAGGTAACCTGTGTCTAGCATACAAGGCATCCCCTGACCCAATATTGATGGATTTGCAGTACATCAGCAAGTCAAATGGCATCAGCAATACTCAGTTTAGAGATCTAAACCTCTTTTGTAACATCAACAGAATAGTTTGGAAGGGAAGGTATATATCTCAGAGGATACCCCTGCTCTGGAACAGAATCTCCATTGACATAAAACAAGCTCATCCCTGTCCATATTCAACTCTAACTTGGATCTATGGATAGGAAACAGGAAATGTATACCAAGACTGCACTCTGTACTACTAATGGAGTGGTAGCTCCTAAATGCTTTATCCCATGCATGGGTCCCTCAAATTATCTATGGTATGACCCTAGTTATTACCATTAGGTGTAATAACCTTGAAGTGGGTAAGACCATTTACTGACTAAATAGGACAGGATAGGTTAATTTGAGCATAAAAAGGGAAATTGGCTAGGCTTAATACAGACCACAAGGGCAGCTAGCATAGTACTTACCTATGAACCTACGAACCTATGAAAAAGCTCACTGCATTTAAAAACAAATCTAGTTCTGCAGATGCTCTTGCTAAGGCTAACAGAAAAGTTCAGACCAAAGCTAAATACAAGGTAAAAATATTAACCTAGGGGAGAGAGAATCATAAAGCCTGTTTTAACTATGTCAGAAATCTCAGAAATGCTGCTCAAAATTGTACCACGTTAAAAGTAAATGATACCACATACTCTAAGCCTTATACCATAGCCAGTCTACTTACAGATAAATTTAGCTCTAACTTCATCCCCCTCTCCTCTCCTTTGACAAAACCTCTTATCAAAGTCCACACCTCCCTCTCAGATCTCCCAGAAACAGCTCCTAAACGCAGTATTGAAGGCCAAGAACATCGCTCCCTTAAGACCAGATAACATACCGGGGTGTCTACTGACCAGCCTGAAGCATGACCCATCAAAACCCCTACAGAGGCTTTTCAATATTATCAAATGAATACCAGACTGCAACTATCCATCGTGACCCCATCACGAAAGTCAAGTGTCAACTGATATGAGCATCTATAGATCCCTACAACTAAACACTCTCATCTGTAGGACTATGGAAAGGATATATATGGAATTAATAAACAAAGGTAACTTACAAAACATTGACCCAAGCCATTTTGGTTTTGCAAAGTCAGATCCTGCTTACTAAACCTGGTTGATTTCTCCAAGGACACAGAAGCAGTGAATGAGGGAAAAAAATATTCACACCACATATCTGGACCTTGCAAAGCCATTCTACACTATTCCCCATTGAGGCATAGTTAATAAACTCATACAGATAAACATACATCCTTATGTAACTCATTGGATAACAAACTGGCTCACAAACAGAACCCCAGACATGTGTGGGTGGAACCACCTCCGCAAAGAAACCTGTCAGTAACAGAGTACCTCAGAGCTCGGACTTCAGACCACTCCTTCTTCACACCTACTTCTCAGAGGTCAAGACAAATGTTGAGGGCTTAGGGCTGACAAAGTTTGCTGATGACAATAAAGTCAGTGGCATCATAAACTCTCGAGAAGAGATAAAGATTCTTCAGGAAGGCCTGTCACAAACAAATAGCTGGTGTCAAGACATTGCCTAAAATTAAAAGCTAAAAAAATGCATAATTGTACCTTTGGCAAGCAAGATGCCACCTGCAACTATCACATCAACAACACACCCATGAAAATTGACCCAACAGTGAGGGACCTGGAAAAAATATATAGACAATGAGCAGTTGCTCAACCTCCCCCTGTAGTCTATTGTTAGGAATCCCTTCTTTATATCACAGCTTATTAGGATAATTCTATTGTACACTGCACTCATTAGGCCAATCATTAAATATAATATCCCATTTGGCATGTACTTGTCCAAGCACTTGGCTCAGCTCAATCAACCACAATGTCATCTCTCCAGGAAAATGAAGGGACAGGGACTAAATCACAAAAGCTACACTGACCACATCAAAACCCTGTCCCTCGTCAGTGTCCTGACAGGATGCTAATGAGAGATCTCTGCCTTGCATACACAACCTCAGCTGACTCTGTCCTTGCAGACCTTCTACACATCCATAAGGCCAATAGTGGCAAAAACACATGCTTTAGAGACTTCAGTCTCTAGTGCAACTTAAATAGAACATGCTGGAAAGGCAGACATGTCTCACAGAGAATATCACTTCTCTGGACCTGCCTTTTTTCTCCATATGAAGTTAAGTATGTCTCTTCCTTTATTCAAGTGCAGCCTGGATGCATGAAAGAAAAACTGTAGGTTCACCCCTGCTTTAGCACTCTTGTCCCTTATGGACAGTGGGCTCATGTAAAGAATTACTCCAGAGTTATAGTTATTCATACTTACTTTACTAAGGTTTCTTGTATAATACTAAAGGATTATCCCACTCGGGGTTATACAAGAATTCCACAAAGTATAGGAGCCTTAGTATTACACTACTAAAGCTAGGAACTCAGTGGAAAGCATGGTTTGGCTGCGAAAGATTTTTCCTAATGTTAGAGAAAAATATGAGACTAATATGTTTAGAAACTCAACCTTTTCTTATAGTTATTTACAATATTCTAGTAACCACCCTATGTGTCAGAGGAAGAATTTAATAAAGGGGCAAATGGTGAGGCTCTCTAATCTCATATCTGAGGATGAGGCATTTAAAATTGAAATGGAAGTCTGTGTTTAAGGAGAAAAAGTACCCAATGTATTGATACAATGTGCTGGGGATGAAGTGACCACAGAAAAATGTACCTCTTTCTGATCTATGTTAAGGGATCCTACTAGTGTGTTGTTTAAACAACAAGTACAAGAGACTGGCGATGTTTGTAAAGCTGTGCATCTACCTTTTAGAAGGGATACAAAAGAAGTTTATTTTAAACAAAAATTGAATGGGGGTAAGTCAAAATGTTGAGTTGGGGATAGGTTGGGTAAAGCAATGCAGTAGTTTATAAAAAGGGTAGAAATAGTATATGGTATCGATGATTTAATGACTTTGTAAGTAATGAATCTAGTAATAAAAAGGAAATGGTCAAATGCCGATCTTCTTCCTCTTGTCGAAATAGTAATGACAGTATTAATACTATTACTGGTGAATTCCTGAAAGTTATTAGTAACAATGAGAAGTTTAAATGTAGCACAGCAGGGATAGTTTATGTAGCTACTACCTGTATAACATGCCCCCACTTTTTATGTAGGTAAAAATGACACTCCCTCTTAAGAATAGGATTTGTCAACATCTCTATGCAATTAGGAGGGAGGACAAGAAAACCGCACTTTATGTGCATTCCATGGAGTGTGTGGGTTTTAAGAAAATATTTTCTATGTTCTTGAAAAGGTATTTAAAAATACAAAGAGTGGAAATTGGGAGAATTTCCTGGAAACTCATGAATTATACTATCAAATTTTATTAAATGCCACTCAAACTCCTGGTATTAATGAAAACTTATCCATACATAGTGTTTTAACTTTAAAAGCAGATAGGAATTGATTATTATTTTACTGTGGTTTATTGTGAATGCAAACAGATGATTTGTAAGACTTTTATTATTATTAATATTTTAATATTTCTTCTGTAAATGGACTGTTTGTAGGTTAATCACTTGAGTATACAAGTAATTAGAAGTTACATGTTGCTGTTTCTGATGACATTCCATTTCCTGTTTAACAAAACCACTAAATGTGTATATTGTTAATAAATCATGGAGTATTCAGCAACATGTTATTTAGTTTTGTTTTCCTTTTAACATGCTAAGAGGAGTTTATTTTGGGTTATTACATTTACTGCTTAATTGTGTGTCTTCAGTATAGCTTAACTGTACATAGAAACACTAGAATAATACTAAACATAAGCTTACTAGGACAGTAAGATACCTAGCCATATACACCTTTAAGCAGACAACCAAGACAGTGTAAGCCCTTAATAGCATTCTCCTCCCAAATCAAGCAGGACCATACATGATGCCTTAGTGTAAATCTGTGTCTACCCATTCAGTCATCAGAAGTATCCTTGAAGGCAGATAAAGTAGTACTTTGATCTGAGCTGATATCTTATTCCATAGGCTGGGCACACAGTGAGTTGGGAACTATTTGTTGGCATAGATTCAGGCTCCTAGTGCAGGTGTTTGTAGCGCCACTGGTTTTGCAATGAAATTTGATGTTGTTTAGGATTGGTTCTTTTCTGTAATTTCCTGCAGTATTTATTCTGTAACAAGGTTGTAACTAATAATGGTCCCTAGTGGTCCAGTTCACCTACCTGCTAAAGAGACATAAAATATGAAAAACAAAACATTTTCTTTGAATATCATAGCCATGTCTAAAATGTTTTTTTTATTTCTTTTATCTTTATCGTGTATTAAACAGGTCAGTGGTTGGTTCATGGATTGTTTTCAGACATAATCCAGATTATAAATGTAAGCATGAATGCAGTATGTGTATTAGTATGTGGTTGCATGCACACGTGTATATGTGTATTAAATGTCTGTGTGTGTGTGTGTGTGTGTGTGTGTGTGTGTGTGTGTGCGTGTGTGTGTGTGTGTGTGTGTGTGTGTGTGTGTGTGTGTGTGTGTGTGTGTGTGTGTGTGTGAGTGGGTGTATGGGCATGTTTGTATGTGTATGTACATCCCTGTTTAAGTTTGTGTCTGCATGTGTGGGAGGTATATGCACACAGTGCGTGTGTATATGGGTGCATGCACAATTATGTGTGTGCATGTATACATGTACACATGTATTTGTACACAATTTATTAAGGCCAATCTATCAGCTTATTTTGGGGAGGATCGCAGAAACTACAGTACCCAGAGAAAACTTAACATCCACAAAGATACAGGAAAACTTCAAATTCTACACAAACAGTGAGTGATAGTCAGACCTAAGCCTCAGATCCTGAATCATAGAGACAGAGAAAAACCACTGTTCTGAACCCTTACCACAAATACAGCATTCTCTGGCTGCACTAGAATGCACCTACACCAAGTTTAGAAGCTGAAGGCATTTCTTGCAGGTACTAATGGAATTAGCAATTGTTATCATTAGGTTGTTATACTTCTGCTGTGTTTTGTTCTTTTCTAACTTTATTTCCTCTTGTAATCCTTTAGTGCAATACATTTATGTCTATAGTTCTGATTTTTAGGGGATCATTTGGATTCCTCCTGGGACTCATTTTGCCTTCTCCATTGCTATTTTAAAAGCTTGATAATTAAGCAGTAAAACTGGCTTACTAAAGACAATGGTTATCATTAATAATAGACACAAACCAGTCTCCAGCAAAGTCAACAACTTGCGCTATACACTAGCTACACTAACATATGCTGAACTCTTGGATGATAAACACTGTAGCATCATTCATTCCATACACAGGGTGAACCACAGAGTCTGTAACACAAAATGTAAGATCATTTGTAAACTTGCAAGATGTGTAAGGCTGGAGTTCCTACATGACCTCAGACAGTGTTAAAGTGCTACAACAAAATAACAGGAATCACAACAGTCAAATAACTGAAATTAGAACATAAGGCAAGAAGAAACAGGAGTGGAAAAACTGTTACAACAGAAATATTTAGTACTGAAAACATAATGTAGCGACAAACAATGTAGGTTATTCGTTTTCATTTCCGGAAAATGTCTGTGTGGTGCACAGTAATCCGAAAAATCTATACTTTTTCTGTGCCTAAAGTCTATATGTTGGAAAGCAGACCTTTAATTTTAAGATGCCTTTTTAAACTCCTGCTATGCTTATATAGTCTGATATATTTATTTTATTCCTATAGTAAGTTGCAATAAATTATTCACAGCACCAGCGATATGTTTATGAAGGTTTTATTTTAAATTAATTCAGTATAAACTTATCTTGCATTTCTTTACCATTAATAAAAATGATAACATGAATGCCAACAGGCACATAATACACAAACAGTTGTTTATACTGAGGCTCATTTTTATTATGACATCATACAATCTGTTGGCAGTTGAGATTTCCTGACATTATATAGTGAATGTTGGTTTCTGCATTACGAATCCATTAACATTGAATCCTAACTGCAATTTTGATGCTGCGTCTTTAACCACTGCACTGCACTTGGATGGTTTAGTGGTACTGTCTGGATAGGCCAGCAGAAATCACAGCCATTAGTTTCTGGAAGGTGGCCTGGGCATCGGGAGTGAATGCTTCGCCAAAACTGGCAGCTATCGTAATTATCAAACAGTTTCCAAGAAGCTGCAAATAAAATAGGTATGCATCAGTTACAAACATAATCAAGACTAGAATGAGCTACATTTTGTTGAAAGTAATAAACTGTGAATTTGAAGTACTTAATTTATCAAATCTGCTAGTGTAGGCATTGTTCTACTGTACAAACTATAAGAAACCTTAAAAAGCTACCCTTGCCCTGATCTCCCTTGCAGCACCAGACTGTTTGTCTTTAGTCTATACATTTTGAACCAAGTTATCCATCTGCACTAAATTTGGTGGAATTTTACATGTTTTACTTTTGTTGCTCCAATATTACATTGCGTACTTATCGCACTTTTATGCATTGCTCATAACTATACATGGATGCGCTGTGTGTTTACCTCTCCTGGGAAATCGTACACCCACCCCCATTTTTACTGTATTGTAACTATACATGGATGCGCTGTGTGTTTACCTCTCCTGGGTAATCGTACACCCACCCCCATTTTTACTGTATTGTAACTATACATGGATGTGCTGTGTGTTTACCTCTCCTGGGTAATCGTACACCCACCCCCATTTTTACTGTATTGTAACTATACATGGATGCGCTGTGTGTTTACCTCTCCTGGGTAATCGTACACCCACCCCCATGTTTACTGTATTGTAACTATACATGGATGCGCTGTGTGTTTACCTCTCCTGGGTAATCGTACACCCACCCCCATTTTTACTGTATTGTAACTATACATGGATGCGCTGTGTGTTTACCTCTCCTTGGTAATCGTACACCCACCCCCATTTTTACTGTATTGTAACTATACATGGATGCGCTGTGTGTTTACCTCTCCTGGGTAATCGTACACCCACCCCCATTTTTACTGTATTGTAACTATACATGGATGCGCTGCCTCTTTACCTCTCCTGGGTAATCATACACCCACCCCCATTTTTACTGTATTGTAACTATACATGGATGCGCTGTGTGTTTACCTCTCCTGGGTAATCGTACACCCACCCCCATTTTTACTGCATTGTAACTATACATGGATGCGCTGTGTGTTTACCTCTCCTGGGTAATCATACACCCACCCCCATTTTTACTGTATTGTAACTATACATGGATGCGCTGTGTGTTTACCTCTCCTGGGTAATCGTACACCCACCCCCATTTTTACTGTATTGTAACTATACATGGATGCGCTGTGTGTTTACCTCTCCTGGGTAATCGTACACCCACCCCCATTTTTACTGTATTGTAACTATACATGGATGCGCTGTGTATTTACCTCTCCTGGGTAATCGTACACCCACCCCCATTTTTACTGTATTGTAACTATACATGGATGCGCTGTGTGTTTACCTCTCCTTGGTAATCGTACACCCACCCCCATTTTTACTGTATTGTAACTATACATGGATGCGCTGTGTGTTTACCTCTCCTGGGTAATCGTACACCCACCCCCATTTTTACTGTATTGTAACTATACATGGATGCGCTGCCTCTTTACCTCTCCTGGGTAATCATACACCCACCCCCATTTTTACTGTATTGTAACTATACATGGATGCGCTGTGTGTTTACCTCTCCTGGGTAATCGTACACCCACCCCCATTTTTACTGCATTGTAACTATACATGGATGCGCTGTGTGTTTACCTCTCCTGGGTAATCATACACCCACCCCCATTTTTACTGTATTGTAACTATACATGGATGCGCTGTGTGTTTACCTCTCCTGGGTAATCGTACACCCACCCCCATTTTTACTATATTGTAACTATACATGGATGCGCTGTGTGTTTACCTCTCCTGGGTAATCATACACCCACCCCCATTTTTACTGTATTGTAACTATACATGGATGTGCTGTGTGTTTCCCTCTCCTGGGTAATTGTACACCCACCCCCATTTTTACTGCTTTGAGTACTAGTAATCCCTTCTATTTCTTTTTCAGGTGGAAAAGCTAGAATGTTTTTTTTTTAAACTGCAGAAAGAAACCCAAAACAGTAAGTGGAATTTATTCTTATATAGGAAACATGTTATTTAATGAAGAAATGATCAGATGCCAGTAAAACTCAAAGTAAAGACAAACATGATACCAGAAAAGAAAATATTATGCTAAGCCCAAGTGGAAGGTAAAGACAAAAGATTACATATTTTGTCTCTTTATTACTTCTCATATGATGGATATATGTAATCTTTTTGGAGAGGTGTCATTGCATTAGTGAAAACTGATGTTAGATTGTTATAAAAAACTGCTTTATTAAGTTCAGGTTGTGACATTTAATGGACTTTGCCTGAGAGAATTGTGTCCTTTGAACCACTTTGGTTTAAGTCAGTATAGATAAGACACTGTAATCCCATGTTAAGTATAGTTAGGGTAACAAAAGGCAGTCATACATGGGGGTCTTGGGATCAGAAGAAATGAGGTAATGGTCCATCTCCCCTGAACCCCATTTAAGTCTCTACAGTACAGAAAGCAGATCTTCTGACTTCATGTTTGAGGGGATTTGGATGGTATGGAAGCTGTGCACATGTGCAGATACTGTGCAAACCAGTAACAATGTTCATGGCTTCCAAGTCATATCTTGTGGGATCTTCCTGAAGGAGTCAAATTTACATCCAGTGGGCACTAGAACGAAGGTGGATCTGAAACAGACCTACATATTTCTCAAGAGAACATTTAGAGTAAAAGATGTTTATCCTTAAACATCAACTCAGAATCGTGATAATGAGAGGAAATAAAAATACACAGTTTAAGGAAACACATGGAATTATTATACATAGACAAGACACCTAAGACTTGTGCAGTATACTAGCTTAGGTGGGTTACTCAGAAATACTTCTGGGAGTTGGTAAGGCATGTGTGAGAATGACAGCAATATAGAATATCAGGGAGTAGAAGTATGAAAAACATATAGTGTAACTGAAGAGAAAACAAAAAAATGCAACGCTGATAATCAAAATTCACTGCATCTTGTGACTATACTGTCTTACAGAAAGACATAAGTTATAAAATATAAAGACATACAAACAGAAAATAGAGATATGTAAAAAAGACATCCATATATCTTCACTGGTGGTAGCAGCAACTCACAGAGTTACTTGAAATTAATTGAGAAATATTCTTAAATATGTTACCAATATAGATGGCAATTCTGGGTACAGTGCATTTACTGAGAAGAACACTTTGGCAAACATCAAAGTTGCAAACAGTAATGATTTTGTGAATTTTTATTATGCCCAGTTACTGTCATAGTCTCTAGAGACCCTAAACATCTAGAAAAATTAAACAGAAGAAGACAGTGTGAGGATTCTACCATCCTAGAAGGAGAATACCTAACTCATTCATTATATAGAAATGCAGCCTGGGTTTCTGCCATTATGGTCTATATTTCTGATTATAATTTTATATAGAAGCAGTATGAAAGAATGGGGTCACAAATAAAGCCCGGCCCCCAAAGAACACATCATGAGGAAATACAGACAAATTTGGGTCATGCTGCATGTAAGTGCCAAGGTATCACATCACAGGAAATGAGGTGAGAGTAACTGTGGTGCCTTTCTAGGCAGAAGAGTATCCCACAGTTATATACAACAGCAGGAAATCAAGAGGGACTTTGGCCAAACTAACCCAGCACCTACTGTTCAAACTTTTCTCTGATGATAACTTTGTTTGCACTTTAATTTAGCAGTTATTCTCTAGAGACCACTTAGCACTAAATTTTTAAGACAAATACTCATCTTCCAAATATTACTGTAGACATTTAAAACAATAACACTGAGCTACACTCCATTGTAAAAAACTTTAGCAATGCAGTATTTATAGCTGTATTATCTTTTTTAAATTACTTTTATCAGTCTAAAACACACTTTCTTAAAATGTGATTGTAATAAGCTGTCCAATATAAAGTCCTGTAATAATCAAGAAATATTTTCCATGAGGCAAGTTTACTGCAAGTGGCTAATTATAGATAAAAATATGTCATAATAATGCTATTATAATACAGGCGACAATTTCCTTTTCTTGTTAATGTCCTATTATGCTATGTTATACAGTTAGATTTTGTATAAACTTACTTTGAAGTTTTCTGGATCCACATGGAGTGTGTCCGAGTGCAATATGCTAAGTGGGGCAAGATAACCCTTGATGTCATCCATGTGGTTTATGCATTCACCTATGGCACACAGAACCTTCTTGCCATGAGCTCTGACGTTGGGGTTTTGATGAATGGCTTCACTACTAGACAAGTCGCCAAACTTATCGAAGTATCTGCGTGTCCAAGGATAAACAGTCAAGAGCCTGTAATAAGATATAAAAAAAATCAGAGTTACTGGAGATCAGTGAATTAAAATAATGAGAACAATGAAACATTCTGACATGATATATTTTAAGACACAGTGTTAAATACAGCCAAACATCAAGACAGAGGGAGCAGCTGGTACTGAAATAATGTAAAATGTATCTCAAAAATTATACAAATGTTTTCATATTAATTAAGGGGTTCTTAAGATTTCCAGGATCCTCTCCCCCAAAATTAAATAAATGCACTGAAATCAAATTTCAGTAACATCTAATTATTTTAAATAGATAATAATATAACTTAATATTTAAGATGGAAAATCTGTAATCTTCACAGTCTCCCAAGAAAAGCTCAGACAATATTTTCCCCACCAAACCCGTCAAATTTTTCATCTCTTGGGCTATCTACTGTTAAGGCGTTTGCGCCCTGACGTCCATTCTGAGCTCTTTCTCTTCTTTTCCCTCCTCTGTTCATCTGGCCGCCTGTCCACAATACTGCTCCCATTACCTCTCCTTATCAATGCAGCAACATTGTGCTTCTAACATAAAATATTGTCCAGTCTTTCAGCATTTTCTAATTCTGTCCCATTAATTTGTCTATTTTCTTGTTACTACCTTTAACAGATTCTGTAGTCTTCCTCAGAACTAACCCATATGTTACACTACTTACCTGGCCCTGAACCAACTGGAGGCTTTCTCAAAGCCTCCTACAGATTCTTAGATCATTATGCCAAAAGGATCCCCTTTTCTTCAAATTGGAGACACTGCCTGAACTCTTAATAACAAACAAAATAATAGATAAGTGATGGCAGCAATGTCAAATCTGTTTCTCCAGGCAGCAGTATTTTAATATGGCCCTAGGGAAGGAGTTGGATATATACGAACATCCTGTATGTGTATTTACATGCCTCTATCTTACCATCCAGGTTTACATAAATGCCTGACCTCCACCCAATGTCATTCAGTAGACTGACCGCCTTTCATAAGTAGGAAAGCAATCCCAAAGGAACTCCATTGTTTTCTCCTACTTTAATTAGTCAGCACACTTGTGCCTTCAATCTTATCCTGGACGCAAGAGTCCAACACACCATTAAAGGAATTCCAGCAGTTACACCATCTTAGTCCTTAGCCCCCGGAAACTTTTCTGGACCCAAGAATCCAACACACATAAAATGAATTCCAGCACTTACACCATCACATTCCTTAGCTCCCTGAAACATTTCAAAGGCTATCTATGGAGCGCAGAGTCACATATCTTAAATTTGAAAAACAGTATGCTCTAACAAAAAGTATACAAAATCTGTTTGGGATGAGCTGTTTTAGATGAAGTCACACTTCCACATTTGGAGACAACTGGTGTGCCAGTGTTCCTCCACACACTTTTGAAATGGATTCTCAAGACTACTGTTCTTTAGAAGAAAGTTTTGTGACTGTGTTTTTATCTTCCTTCCTATTGTGACTGGTGTGCAATCATAGCTTCCCTGTGTGACTCTGCAACTAGCCCTGAAGGTGATAAAAAGCAAGAAACCACACCACTAATTTATTAGTCAGTCTATCTCTCTCGCTCTCTCTCTCTCTGTCCCACTATCTGTGAACATACTGTACTGAAAACCATCGGGGCCTAGACTTATCTAAAACATTGTAACTTCCTCAATGCATTTTCGTTCAGTTCACATATTTTTCTAAGCCCCATTGTATGCAAGCAAACTCTTCTCCTTAAGGAAAATGCTAAACAAACAACTAGCAATCATTAAAAGGCTCATAATTTGAAAAAGTAATCATTATTATGAATATAACAGATATCTTTCCTATTCATGTAGACAGCTTATAGTTAATGTTATTGTTTTCACTGTTAATGAAATATTTGTTTTTACTCTAATGTAGATATCATATTTATGATCAACATTTCCTTATCTAACACTTTTCTTAATAAAACGTTTTTTTAAGAAACAAAAGAAGGCAAAGGCAAAGCTAATGTTCAGCACACTGTTCTTTCTGTACATGTTATCTTCATTCACCATAGTGCTTCCACCTTGTTTCAGAAAAAGATTTTAATTGTTTAGCTATGTACTTTGCTGTTTTCAGTTCAACATTCACTGTATTCTTATTACACATTTCTCCTCCTGGTGCCGTTTTACTTTACTATGTATACTTGGAAAAAACAGAAAATGAAAAAGGTAGCTAAAGATACCCCACATATTATTTAAAACCAAACTGCACTGCTCTGTATACGTTTCTCAAGCTTACTGACAGCATCAGTTTTTTTAAAACCAGATTTATCAGGTAATGCAAAAGCACAACACAGGAACTAAATGGTTATTAAAATGGATGAAACCCGCACAGTGTTGCTTACCTTTCCAAAGCCTCTTGGCCATGACCTTCAGCATCAATTTTTGCCCAGACAGAAGTGACAGCTTGCCTCTCATTGGGTTTCCAAACAACCATGGCTGCAAGTTACTGGTCAGTGGCTAACAGATGGCTTTGCTGGAAACTGTACAAAACTGCATTGTCTGCACAGGTTTATATGGACAGAAGCCAGCTCCCACCCAGTGATGTCATCTCTGATAATGGGGCCCAAGAAAACCACTAGTCGCCTATGGGCATTGCTCTGTGTGGGCAGTGAATGTCTGATAAAAGCACTGGCTGAACCACACCCTCTTAAAATGGATAGCTAAGTTAATGGATGCTTTCAGAGTACAGTTAGTTGTCCTAACACTTTTTTCTCTGTCCAGAATTAGAGAAAGGTTATAGCAGTACTACTGAAACAGACTTACCTGGTTATTATGTTACACTATGCTGTCAGGCTATACACTGTAAGGACTTATGACCAGTAAGTACAGCTGTATAATCAATCCTGACCAGTAAGTACAGCTGTATAATCAATCCTACAGTAAGTTTATTTGTTGGAAAGAGCTCAAACTACTTGCTTTGACTAGCTATACTGATTCTGTGAATACAGTTAAATAGGTTTATTTGATTTCATATTTTGCCACAGTTAGAAAACAGTAATGCACATTTTACATGAATGTTTATATATATATATATATATATATATATATATATATATATATATATATATATATATATACATACATACACGCACACATGCACACACACACACACACACACACACACACACACACACACACACACATATATATATATACACACACACACACACACACACACACACACACATATATATATATACACACACACACACACACACACACACACACACACACACACACACACACACACACACACACACACACAAACATACTTAGACAAATAGTTATTATAGTTATTCCTTAATTGTATATTAATTGTGATTTTCACATACAGATACACTAAAGTAACTTAAAATACATGCACTGTACTATATACAGCCTGTCAAGACAAAAAAGACTAAATAGCTAATTCCTTCACCATCAGATAGAAAAAGCTAGCAAAGATGTCAATTTATTTACTTTTTTAGGTTTCAGAATAGTTACCTGTGTCCAGTATGATTGTGTAGTTACCAGATATGCAACAGGTTCACTATATTTTGTTTACTGTAGCGTATTCATATTTAAACATAAACCATGCACTGTTATGCACTATTACAGAAAACTGTATACTAGATTTAACTTTATGGTTTTATACACAATGCAATTTGTTTAATGTTCATCAATGTTTTGTGTGCAACTCTGGAAAAACATCTGTGTTGCTTGACAAACTAATTTGATACAGAATGCACTTCCACTCCTTGTCTAATTCAAAGGACTGGCAATATATAGAGATTGTCCAAAAATTAGGATGTTCTTGACATTTTACACTTCATTCTGTCCGTGGGTACACAACAGTGGCCCAGAAGATGTACTTGGTGAAGCAGCACCAGCACTGCAGTTTGCTCATTATACAGCCCCTCGCAATGCACTAAATCACACACACACACACACACACACACACACACACACACACACACACACACACACACACACACACACACACACGCATGCACACATATCTGTATATATTACAGATTTCATTAAATGTTTGTTAGCATACTTTGTGCATTACTCTAAAATGTGTATGTTTTACTGGGACAAGCAAGGGTGGTTTCATAGGATTTGATGTGAAAATAACTAATATACTGCATTATCCATTAAGTTTTTAAAACAAAACAATAATTTCCTGCTCATGAAAGATACTGTGGTTACTCTAACCTCACTTTCTGTGATGTGTTGATACCTCGGCACTTACATACTGCATGGCCCTTATTTATCTGCATTTCCTAATGATGTGTTCTTTGTTGGCCAGGCTTTACTTGTGGCCCCATTCTCTCATACCGCTCTATATAAAATTATAATCAGAAATAAAGACCATAATGGTAGAAAGCCAGACAGTATCCCATATTATACCATGACCCCCCCAAAACGTGCACGCTGATTGGCCAGCGTGCACATTGTAAATCGAGTTATACTAATGGAAAAAGGTCCGTCGCCGGACTTTTTCCATTAGTATAACTCTACTAAACACTGTCCGCTATGTTAAATGGGTTTAACATAGCGAGACAGCTTTAAAATAAGCAACGGAGATCTCCGTCGCTTATTTTAAAGCTGTCTCGCTATGCTAAACCCATTTAACATAGCGAGACAGGTTTAAAAGCAACGGAGAAAGCAAGATCTCCGTTGCTTTTTACTATGTTAAATGGGTTTAACATGGCGAGACAGTTTTAAAATAAGCAACGGACATCTCTGTTGCTTATTTTAAAACTGCCTCGCTATGTTAAACCCATTTAACATAGCAAAAACAGTAAAAAAAAAAGCAACGGAGATCTTGCTTTCTCCGTTGCTTTTGTCCACAGCTCAGATGTACTGCGCAGGCACGCAGTACATCAGAACTGCCGCGGATGCCAGACATCTGCGGAAGGGCAGTAAACAGGCATTATACTATGCCATTATTTAAGAAAAGTAATAGTTTCTTTTCTTAAATAATGTCATGGTATAATAGCAATAACCCACTTCTGGGTGTGGGTAATGTGTTACCACGGTTGGCTTTGTTTGGTCCTCGGCAGCCTCAGGACCAAACCACGCCAACCGTGGGTAAATCCAGCATTACCCACACCCAGGCGTGGGTTATTGCTATAATAATGATTGACTTGGGTGTTCTCTTACCAGGATGGCAGTGTCCTCACACTGTCTTTTTCTGTTTAATTTTGCATAGGCGTCTACTAACATGAACATAGTTGTCCTTGGTTTACTGTCATCTGAAGGCTGGATCCTTATGGATTCAGCACCCCTGCCACAGAAGGCTGCACTGCGTAGTCAGACTTGGAGTAAAAACCCATGTAAACGATGTAAGCATACAGTATAGCTACTGACATCACTCTGAAAGTTGCAACATATATAGAAAAACATTAGTTATAGACAGCTTTTTCTAGCCTCAAAACATAGGTAGGTATGCAGGGCTTATTATTTGCAAATTCTAGCAATGAATCCACAATATACATATCATGGGAACCTTGATATGGCAATTAGCTGCTAGTGGAGTAGGAAGATACTGCAACCATTTTTTACAAAAACACTCAAAAGCAATCCAGAAAGAAGCGAGATAGACAAGGACCAAATTAGTCAATGATGAATTAATCAACTTTAAATATCACCTAGAAGTGATTTCTGAGAGAAATAATAGTCCGTAAACCATGTCTTGTGCTTT
The DNA here is from genome assembly GCF_019279795.1 of Protopterus annectens. NCBI lineage: Eukaryota > Metazoa > Chordata > Ceratodontiformes > Protopteridae > Protopterus > Protopterus annectens. The sequence continues at coordinate 358,185,747 of NC_056746.1, read as the reverse complement.
AACTTTCTTTCCAAATCCAGGAATCCCCATGAATAATTAAATTTGGTTTGTTATGTTATCAAGGGTGGCCACTGTAGTGCAGAGGTTAGCATTGTCGCCTCACAGTAAGAGGTTCTCTGGTTCGAGCCGCAGCTGGGGTGCCTTCTGTGCAGAGTCTGCATGTCCTCCCTGTGGTCACGTGGATTTCCTCCAGGTGTTTCGGTTTCCTCCCAAAGACATGCTTAGGTGGATTGGATACTCTAAAATTGGCTCTAGGTGTGAGTGCATGCATGTATGTTCCTTCCGTGAAAGGCTGGGTGCCGGGCTGACAACTTGACACTGTAAAACTCTACTGACAATCATAAGCAGACAGGTGATCCACTGTGTTGACCCCTAACTGGGAAAAGAAGAAGAAGGTTTGTTATATTACCAAATACTGTAGAGCTTTTTCTGGGTTTACTTTTAACTCTTTAGTGAGTAGAATTACTTTATTCTCATGGCATGAATTTACGAAATTCCTATTTATACCTCTCAACCTCGTAGCATAAGAAATCTGGACAAAGCCTAAAATAATGATCAAGCCCCAAAAACACAGATTTTAAATATTGTTCTTATACATTTTGACAATTTCTAAAATAACAAGAGTTGTGTTAGTGTCAATTTTCTGAAGGATATGAAGTCTGAAACTCAAATGTATGTCATTTTAATGACTTCAATCCTCACTGATTTGCCAGAAAACCACACATTTTATAAGAAGCAGGCCAAAAATATGAGGCAACAATCTGGATATTCTGCAAAACTCTGGACTGTTGACAGGTATGCTATTTGGATCCATGATATTTGGCTTAATAACCAGATTCAGTGAATGTCAAATCACTGAATCCTTATGGTTCGAAGCACATTTGGTTGAATGACCATACAGCTGAAAGTCCATTTTGTTGAATAGGGCATACTTACACATTGTTCTGTAAAACAAAATTAGGAATATGTGGAAGTATATGAAGCCCCTTTACTTGTGATTAGGGTTATATACACATAATACCTGCTGGTGGGATTTCTGTCTTTGCACTGACAATGATTCTTTGTTTGTGGTATTTTCACTTTTCTCCATAATTGTGCACTAATATAGTTACGTAAGGGGTACAGGGGCAAATCTTTTTGAAACATTTTTTCTTCAGTGATTTTGACTATAGGATGCTTTAATTATATGACATTCTGTTGTAATTGTATGGATTCATTGATTTGTCTTTCAATGAAATATGCATTCAGCCAGTTGCTCTATTGATCAACTATTTTTAGCTGTTTTTTTTTTTTTGCAGTGTTTGTCTAACTGCCATACTTCCTATAAAATGGCAATGCAACTCAGATAGTGTGGGTATGTTTCAGGTTACAAACAGCACATAATTTTTTATTAGCTACATTAAGCATATTAAATAAGCTCAAACTGCTAAACTACTTAGCACCTAAAATATGCATAATCTAGCAGGTTTCTCCTATTTGCTTGTCCACATTTTTTGTGTGAAAGGAACCTGACTGTCTTATGGCACATAAATCTTAATAATTAAAACATTAGACCAAAGTTTCATATGAATTGCTTCCAAAATTTTGTCTAACATATTTAATTAGTTATAGTTGCTTCATGCTGTTTTCATAGAACTTCAGCTTTAAATTTATGACATTGTAACCAAAACCTTTATTTTGTTAAATCATCAACATAGCTTGCACTCACCCCCCCCCCCCCCAACTTACTGATCTATGGCCTCCTTAAATATCTTCACACTTCATTCATCATAATTCATTGCTGCATTCCTTATTAACACTTTCTGCTTTCTGAGGAAAAGACAAACCTGTTGAAGCATCTGGCAATATGCCAGGCACACCATCTTTCCTACCTCAATAGTAGCTAGAGGCATTTTTATTACTAACCTGTATTCCCCTGTCCTCTCTGTGCTATTGAGTTGCACCCCAGTGACCTTAACCTGTATATGCTACAGCACATATACTAATGAGGGGTCCCCCATTAAGGTAAAGTCGTAGCCTTCTAAGTTCAGTATACTACCAGATTCCCACAGATTCCACCAGATGGCAGTGTTGCAGCAGCAAGACCCTGAGTCCACTGTCCAGAATAGGACAGAGGGTCATCAATTGCTTAAATTGATTGATTAAACCCACACTTTTGTCCATTTCCTTGGAAAACTCAACTTGCTTATCCAACTCAGACCATACACAGTATACTAGACTAATCTGATCCTAAGATAGTGGGCTGGACTAAAACCAAAATCTTTCAATGTTTTAAAACAGCTGTCAGAATTAAGTTACTTTGTGAGTATACAACAAAGCATTAGAAGGTATAAAATGAACAAATTAGCCAGTATAATAGCATTCATTAGTAAGTAATATGAACAACCTTTGAAAAGTATCAATTCACTTTGAAAGTAAGCAAAATTGTTATCTCTTCTGTAGAAATTGTATTTATTTGCTAATTTTTGTTTTTATTTTATTTTATTTATTTTATTGCATTTGTTTACCATGAAAGTCCGCTGGACCTAAAATAGTCCATTTTCAATGGCGGCCCGGTGAGAAAAGCTCCAACAAGAACATAGATACAGAAAAAAATTAAACATTAACTGGTACAGAAGTAGAAACAGTGTTACACATAGTGTAAGCTGAGCTGGGAATTTCTGGTTAAAGGTTTATAGTGCCTGAATATTTGAACTGTATCTTACTGAAATTGGTTCACCTTGTTTGCTCTAGCATAGACTAGATCCAGGCCTGCTGAATCTAGCTTTGTTTATATGCTTGTTGTTTGTTTGCTTGTTATTTCCCTGGAAGCTAATTCCACCTAATACGCAACTTCTCAGCGCTTCTGTGGATCACTAGTGATATCTGCATTGCTTACTGTACTTATTTCCTTGTTTCACTTGAAAGAAAGTTACTGTTTGTCGTTTTTGCATTTAGTTACTTGTAACACATTGCACTCAAGTTACCTGGCACTTGCTCACTAAAGCAATTATATAAGTCAGCACTAAAAATTAAAAGCACTGCACCCTCACTCCCCACTGGCCCTTGTTTTCAATTAAGGATTTCCCAATATTATTCTAGCATGTCCAAAGGTCAGTTGTCAATCTCCTCTCTGGTCCAGCTGGTGAATCTGGGAATCTTGAGGCAATGTTATAACTGCCTCATGTACACAGACAACCCTCTCCTCCTCCCACATAACACAAATACTTGCGAGAGATGCAGCTATTTAGCCAAACTGGAGGCTGAGCTCTCTCAACTCAGGACTGGCAAGACCAGACAGGAGGAGAAGGCAACTACACACACCACAAAACCAGCCTCACATAATGCTACCACTCCACTGAATCAAACACATAAACACACAAAGACATACTCGGAGGCTCTGAGTAAAATTTACCTAAACAGCAGAGGCCTCCAAAGCAGACACCCAAACAACTGCTACCTCAAGACACCCCACAAGCAACACATAAACCACAAAAGCAGTGTGCAAAGCAGTCACAGCCCTTAAGGCCAAATACAACACCAAACATACTTGTCATAGGTGACTCCTTAGTCAGACACACTGACGTCCCACTCACCAGGCTGAACAAGGAGAGTCACAGTAAGCTGCCTATCGGGCGCTAGAATCCGCCACATAACACAAGCACTGGGTCACTCCACGGCAAGTACAAATATGACACAGTCATTGTCCATGCTGGTGTGAGCGACCTGAGACGTACCTCCCTGGACTACATGAAAAGAGACATAGAGGAGCTCTCTGATTATGTAGCCCAGGCAGGTATGACCCTAACCCTGAGCAGTATCCTTCCTTCACCAAGAATGATGCCGCAATATAGAGACAAGATGATCAGCTTTAACAATTGGCTTAATGTCTGGTGTCATTCAAAGGGGATCCAGTGTCTGTCTGCCTGGGATGACATGCTTGACAAGCCACGCTGCCAAGGGACGGCTTGCACCTGTTACCCTGGGATTCCGGATATTGGCTAAGGCTCTTGCCACCCCATAGTGCCTTTTTAGGCAAGGTTCAAATTCTAAACCTACCACCCTAGAAAACAAAAATGGGAAGAAACTGAGGGTAATGCTGCTCAATGCCAGAAGTCTAAATCTCAAAATGCACGCACTCGTGGCCCTTCTCAGTATGGAGAACATCGATGTCTGTGCTGTAACTGAAACCTGGTTCAAGGCTCCTGAGAGCACCCCGGCACTATTAGGTTTTACCTCATATCATGCGTTCCGGCCCCAAAACCTGGACCACACCACAAAAGGAGGGGTGTATCCATATTCATAAAGGATACCCACACCTCCAGGTTGGTGGCAACGCATGAAGCTTCGGAAACCATCCAGGTGCAACTAACCATAGGCAAAACTGCTCTACAAATTGTAGCATGCTACAGGCCACCCTCTCAAACTCAGGAACCCCACACAGCCTTCCTGAAGACACTGGAGGGTATAAATGTATCTCCAAACACCATCATATTGGGTGACTTCAACTACCGAATATAGACTGGGAACATTACTCAAGCCCTAACTTTCTAGCTCAACGGTTCCTGGAGTTCATAAATTCAAATGCCATGGAACAGCTAGTCACTGTTCCCACGAGAGGAGAAAATATACTAGATCTCATTGTCACAAACATGGGGACAAAATGCTCCACACGAAGTATATCCCTCATTGGTGAGATCTGATCATAAACTAATCTCACTGGAAATCCACATCCCCCCACCCCAAACAAAAGACCATAGTGAAGAACTTCTCTAAAGCAAACTTCACACTACTCAAGACTGGTGTGGTATCCTTCAAGGCCCCTGAGCCAGAAGAAACCACAACCCAAGCTGCGGAAGCCCTTACAAATGCCTTCTATGAACACCTCCAGGACTGCATGGATCAGGCAATCCCAAATAAAACCAAGACTCTTTCCACAAAGGGCAAACGTCCAGTCTGGTGGACCCCAGCCATTAACAAACTTTACAATAAGAGGAGAAAGCTATTACATGATAGAACAAAATCCATAAAAGGGAAGTCACCCCTGATCATTATTAGTAAAAAATACGAGCACTCATAAAATCAACTAAGGCCAATTTTGAGAGAAAAATTGCCATGGATTCAAAGGACAATCATAAGGCCTTTTTCAGCTATGTTAGGAACCTGGGTGGAAACTCCCAGATATGCTCAGAATTAGTCCAAAATGATACAAAATCACTGAACCCACAGACATTGCCAACATACTGGCAGACAGGTTCAGTGCAAACTTCACCCCTCTCCCCTAAAGGAGAGATAACTATCCCAGCCGAGTGTAGCCTCCCGGACATCTCAAATGCGCAGGTGAAAGCTGCTCTCTCTAAAGCTAAAAACTCAGCATCAATGGGACCGGATGGTGTCCCGGCTGAGTGCTACACGAGGTAAATGCGGAATTAAACCTGCACATAAGGCAGCTGTTTAATCTCAGCCTTACCACAGGATACGTGCCCAAGGGTGGCGTCACGGCAACTGTGGTCCCACTCCACAAAGGCGCCTCTACGGACCCTGGTAATTACCGCCCCATAAGCTTAACAAGTCTAGTCTGCAAAGCTATGGAGAGGATCATAATGGAGCTCATAAACAAAGATATAGGGGACTTGCAGACATTGGACCCGACCCAGTTTGGCTTTGTCAAGGGAAGATCATGCCTTTTGAACTTGGTCGACTTCTTGAAACAGTCACCAAGGCCATTGATGAGGAAAGGCAGTCCATACAGCCTACCTTGACCTTGCAAAGGCTTTCGACACAATACCCCACTCGGGTATTGTAGAAAAACTTACCAGCTTAAATGTAAACCCATATGTCACAAGATGGGTTGCAAACTGGCTTAAGGACAGAACCCACAGGGTTAGAGTTGCTGGCGCTGTGTCAGACTCCAAGCCAGTCACAAGTGGTGTCCCACAGGGCTCGGTCCTTGGCCCCTATTGTTTGGCATCTACTTCTCAGAAGTACAGGCCAACATGGGAGGACTTTGGCTGACAAAGTTTGCAGACGACTGCAAACTGGGCGCCATAGTGGAAAGTGCATCGGACACTGATATCCTTCAGAAGGGACTCACGGAAACAGATAGCTGGTGCCAGAGCCATGGCCTGAAGTTAAACGCCAAAAAATGTATAGTCATACCCTTCGGGAAAAACAAGGTAACCCCAAGCTACCATATAGGTGGCAATCCACTAAGCACAGAAGAGTTTATCAGGGACCTGGGGACCCAGGTTGACAGTGGCCTTTCTTTTGACACTCACATTGTTAAAGTGGTTAGAAAGACCTTCTACATTGCCCACCTGATCATGAAGGGATTCACATCCAGATCTAGTGAGGTCATTGTTCCCCTGTACTCTTCACTTATCAGACCAATGATCGAGTACAATGCCCCATTCGGGATGTATCTCACCCGACATCTGCAGCAATTGGAGAGACCCCAAAAGTTCCTCACCAAAAGGATAAAGGGACTCCAAAATCTGTCATATGCTGCCAGATTGAAGAAACTCCAGCTCTATTCAGTCGCATACCGTCTGCTCAGAGGTGACATGTGCCTGACATACAAGGCCATGTCCAACCCGAATTAATGGACATGCTCCACCTCAAAAATCCAAATCCACCAAAACCACTAGAGCAAGCGACTTAAACTTTAGCACGGATATAAATAGGACGTGCTGGAGGGATAGATTTATCACTCAGAGACTCCCTATGCTGTGGAATAAAATCCCAGTCCATGTGAGGCAGAGCACCTCGCTGACTCTGTTCAAGAGAAATCTAGACCTGTGGATGGGAGATCGTAGGTTTACCCCGGGAATCATATCTGTGTCACTGCTGGACAGAGGCACAACAAACTAATGGGCACAGTATTTTTTCATATAAGGGGTGGCGTAAGCCACAAAAATTTGGGCTAGGCTTATAAATGCCTTAGGGCAGATAGCCTAGTATAAACCTATGAACCTATGAACCTATGATTACAATAATATACATAAAATCAGGAATTTAGTTGGCTGCCAGATGAATTCAACCAGAGGTATAAACATAAATAAATAAATAAATAAATATGGAGAAAGTATTACCAGTCACTAGTAACAAAAAGCATAGGAGTTTAGTTAGCATATAAGGAGATAGAAGTTAGGTTATAGAGCAGGTACATAGCCAGGAAGAGATGAGATGATTTTTCAGTATTTGTTTGATGGTGGTGGTGCTGCATGTTTCTTATAGAAGGTGGAAGTGAGTTCCACAGTTTGGCAGAGTATTTGGGATAAAATTTCTATGAAGGACAAGATGCCACGAAAGAATAAAACAACAGAATAATATAATAAAATAAATTGACTCAAGTACAACAGTCTTAAAGTATAAGTAGACATATATACAAAATGGATAAAGTACAGTACTACAAACATTGTCATTACAAATGTACTTATTATGTAATAAGTATATATCGGTAGAGATACCAGATACATGTGAAAAGAATAGTGGAGGTTTAGAAGTACTGCGGAAAAGAATAGAGGAATTTGGGTCTTTAATACTACATCAGTACTACGGACAACCTGTGTAACAGTGCAGGATTGTGACGAATGTAGTAGAGTAATTAACAGAGCAATATTAAGCGAAGGTTAACTGCAATGGCTGTGATGTTAGACAAAAACAGGAGAATAAGAGATAAGTAAGTGACCAGTATGGAGGGGATTGTTTATTCAACTATAGCTTCATATTCCTGAGATAGTGCAAGTGCAGATCCACATGAATAAAGGAGGTAATTTTTTAGTTTTTTGCAAAATATTTTCAAGTTTGTTTCTGTCTCAGCTACATTTTCATTTCTTTGTTATAGTTACTAAGTATATATTGTCCCCAGAGTGATTACTGGAGTTAATGGTTTTAATGAATTCTGAGACCGTGATACTCTTGAGGTTATATCTACAGATGAGGTCTGCAGATATTGACGTGTTTGGTGTATACAGAATATTATAAATGGTTTTAAATTGAGACAAAGTTATAGAACATTGTAGCTCTGGCCAATGTAATTGCTCAAGAGCTGTGCAGTGGTGTGCTTTTATTGGGGATATTAGTGACAAATTTAATTTTGTGGTAACATCTTTCAGTTTTATTAAATGTGTATATTAGAACAGGAGATCTGTAGTGCAATGTAGGAAGAAGAAGACTTTGTGCAGCTTATTTATGTGATGATGATGTTACGTATTGTTTAATTCTGTAAAGTGCACCAAGTTGCTAATTGATTTTGTTTAGTATATAATTGCTGTGGTAATCACATTTTAACTTGTTTTCTATGAGCCCTCATAGAAATTTACTTTAATTTACCAGTTTAAGTGCTTAAGTGTTAAGTGTTTAAGTGTTTTCATCTGATATTATATTGATATTAGTGGCTTGTTTGGTTCTAAGGCCCTGGGGTCTTTCCAAGCCTAGCCCATAGAAGTGCCCTGGCATTGTGCCACCCATTGTTAGTTCCCAGTGCCTCTATCAAGTAGAGCCACTGCAGTGATCCCAGGGCTGAACTTTCTATTACCCATCCATTCATCAAGATTTCTCTTGAAGAGGGCTAGTGAGGTGCTCTACTTGACTTGCATGGGAAGTCTGTACTAGAGCATAGGCAGTCTCTCGGTTATGAACCTGTCCCTCCAGCATGTTCTGTTGATTTTGGTAAAGAGGTTGAGGTTTCTGGAGCGTGTGGTGTGGAGTGATTGGGATTTCTTTAGATGTAGCATTTCTAACAGAGCTGGGTCAGACATGGCTTTGTAAGTCAAGCAGAGATCGCCTCTTAGTAGATGATATAAGACAGAAAATAGATGGAGTTTTTTTACTCTGTCCATGTAGGACATGTGTTTAAGGCCTAGGATCCTCTTCATGAGGTACTTTTGTGGCCTCTCCAACTGTTGCAGATGTCTAGTGAGGTAAATGCCAAATGGGGCATTATACTCCATGATTGGTCTAATGAGGGAAGAGTAGAGAGAAATGATGACCTCTTCCTTCCTGGATGCAAAACTCTTGGTAATGAGATGTGCTACATAGAAGGACTTTCTGACCACAGTGGCAATGCGGTGGCCGAAGGAGAGGTTACTGTCAACCTGTGTTCCCAGATCTCTTATAATGCCTTCAGTGTTCTGGCCTTAAACACATGTCCTACATGGGCTACCATTGATGTGGTAATTAGTGGGAAATGAGTTTTTCCCCAAAGGGGATGACTATGCATTTTTTGGCATTAAGCTTAAGGCCATGGTTTTGACACCAGTCGTTGGTATCAGTGAGGCCTTTCTGTTGGATGTCTGCATCACTTGGGAAGCTAATAATGGCTCCCAGAGTTCATTATTCTGTTTTCTTTCTGCATATGGTGCTATCTTCAATTCCATCTGCGCCCATTTGTATCCTCTGAAATGAGATTGCTAAATCTATTCTAAGAGCTCTAAATAGAGGAGGAAACAAGAGTGGGGACAATGGGCAGCCTTGTCTCAGTCCACAAGCTACTGCTAGTGAGACAGGTTGACCTCCCATAATCTTTAACCAAGTTAATTAATTGCTATAGAGGCCTTTCAATAGCATAATGAAAAGGGCAGGAAGACGAATTGCTTCCAGTGCTAAAAATAAGCACTCCAGTCTACCCAATCATTTGCTTGTTCAGTAATGACAGAGAGTAATGCCACCTTCTTATTACTCATTTTGGCACCCCGACAATCATAATATCAATCAAATGTTCTTCTACCCTCTATGAACCCAGCTTGATTAAGATTAATAATATGTGCTAATATTGTACTCAGTACTGAAGCAGTCAGTAAATCGCCACCTATTTAAATCAAATTTGTAGGTCACATTTGGGTTGCATGTCTAGGTTTATAAGGGCCTTAGTGGCCATTAACCTCATATACACTTATGAACCTATGAATCTTACTGCAAGATTCAACATAAATGGCTTATAGTCATGATTCAGATGTGTTATTTGTCTTTACCAGCCAGGGTATTTTGGGTCTTTACCTTCCGTTTTAATCAGCACTGTTATTCCTTCCTTCCAAGAGTAAGGAGAATACCCCTCTTGCAATATTCGATTAAAAAGCTGTGTCCATGCCTGTACTACCCTCTCTTCCTAACATTCCATGCTCCTACCTGTATGCCATCTGCCCCAGGCAATTTCCCTTTCTTTTGCTTACCTAATGCTGTCTTCACGTCTTCATTACTGTTTTTATTGAACTTTCAGCTACCTCTTCTGAATTTTTTTTATTTACACCTTTACCCAAAATTTTTTATCCTCTCCTCCTTTGCTTCTGTTTGTGTCTGTTCACTATATAGTTCCTGAGTCTCTCGTAATGTCTCTAGAAGTTCCCCCATTTTGCCCCTATAAGTTGAAACACTGACCTTTCAACCTTGTGTTGCCTTAATCTTACTGCCAAGGTTTGAGTAGCCTTTAGGCTATACGTTAGAAAAGTTTCCTTTAACAGCCAAACTCTGAGCTCATATTCCTTCATCTTCTACCTTTTAGTAAGTCCCCCTGTATTACTCTCATTATCTTATTAGCTTCATGTGTGAGGTACAACTTCATTAACTGTAATGCTCTAAGTTCATGACAATTTTATCAACATCTAGCTTTCTCCACCATTCCCTACCTTGCATTTATGCATTTTTCCTACGTTTTTCTTTGCAGCTATTCCAACTTCTACAGTTCACATCCTTCACTTCTTCTAATAAATGTCCCATCTCTCCATTTAACCAGTCAGAAATGTGTTTCTAGTCTAAATGTAGAAAACTCACAATGCGGTATTGTTATGCTAATATTTTCTCTGCACCTCCCAACTGATATAATTATGGTCAGAATGCATCAAGGGTCCAGCTTCCATGTTATGTATTTGATGAAGATATTCCCTCATCAGAAAAACCTTATTTAATCTTGACCATAGTTTCCACTTACCATTAAAATTTGTGTAGCCTTGATCTTCTGTATCTCAGCTCCCCTCTTTCCACCATAACCAACGTTTTCAAAAATAACATTGCATCCTTCTCCAGTCTAGATTTGCTTGACAAATATTTTTTTGTTCTCTGCTTCTTGCTCACTGAAAATCATATTCTAATCACAAGTTAAAATTAGACATTCAGTAAAAGGTATTATATGTGATAGTATTTCCCTGACATATGATAGTTTTACCAAATAGGGGGATACAAAGAGAAAAATGTTAATTGAATTCCTCCCATTCTCCCTTTCCATCCTGCTAGGCATCCATCACTATTTAGGATTGGACCTTCTTCAATACGGTTTTGTGCCTTCTTTATGTCTTTATAACTGTCTTGCACCAGCACTATTTATCCTCTTCGATCCAACTTCAAAAGCTTTCCCTCTATATGATACGTCTCCTGTAAAATCACTATATGCAAATAAAAAATATCTAAAAAAAATAATAACAGTATAGAAAATGAAGAGTTCAGCTGAATTTGATACAATAAAAACAAAATGAATCAACTAAGTGCTTTCACCCATAAAATATCCAGGCTTCATCACAGTCAATAAAGCAGCATTTAAAAGAACGTTAAATAACCATTAAACAAAAAACAATTACAATTTAAAAACAATTAAGCAGTAAAAAAAAAAACATAAACTAAGAATCAAAAATAAAAAAAATGAATGCTAAGTAAATAGCTATTGAGAGAAAACATATATTAACATAATCTCAGCATACCCCAATGTATGAAAAAATTATATTTGATCCAAAGTAGTGCAAAATAACATATACAATATATAAAATATAAAACCAACCAGCATTTAAATAATACTTGCTCAGATTTTTAAAATACCAATAACTGAGCAGGAATCATTAACACCTGGTCTGCTGGTGGCATTCAGTCTCAAGTGCTACAATGGCTCTTTGTGCTTTAACACAGTATCATTACCCCCCCCCCCTTTCATTCACGTATACCATATCTGTAATAAAAAATAAAAATCTAGTAAAATTCCCTAAAATGTCAGAATGGTTCCTTTTTATTCTTGACATAACTGACATGTTTGCCAATCCACTCTTTCAGTCTTCTTACCATGTTTCCTATATCGAAAGCTTTACATGATGCGCATGAATCACGCTAAGCCACCAATTTAGTGTTACAATTACACCTCCCCAGGGCAACCAATAGATCTGTCATAATTATAAACAGTCACATAAGGTTTATCATTAATATATTTATAAAATTTACAACTACCACTCTTGGTCATCTGTGACTTAAAAATGTTAACATTAAATCTTTTACTGTATTCGAGCCATCCCTTAATGCTCTTACCCCTGCTAAAAACAACCTGTGGGTTCTTACCCAATTTGTTTCTAATGTTAGATGGAAAGGCCATATTCCAAGCCATTCTGATTGTCTTAGTAATGATAAAAGTTGAAAAGGCATGACCGTAGCCCTAACTCTATCTTCCACTGATGTCACAGATTTATCGTGGGTGTTCTTCCCACCTCCAGGGTTTAAAATCTGGGCAAATTTGGTCGGTCTCAATCTCTGAATGTCTTTTTTAATGTCATTCAACAAGCCAACTGGATAACCTCTATCTACAAAAATATCTATTAGGTGGCCCCATTTCTAACAAAAAAACATAGTCAGTGATTAATCTTGACAACCGTACCATTTGCCCCTTCACAATACCCTTTTTCTGAAAGAAAGGAAGACAACCACACCTGCAACTTCACACTGTGGTTTAGAAGCTGCACAGTTAGAGAAAGGAATGTGCTACAGAGACTGATGAGGGCTGTAGAGAAGACAACGGGTCCCTGTCTTCCATCGATACAACTTTATTCTGCAAGAAGCATCCAAAGGACCACCAAAATAATACAGGACACCACACATCCTGTGCATGGACTGTTTAAGCATCTGGCATTGGGCAGAAGATATCACAGCATTCGCTAAAGGACTACAAGACAGTTTCTACATTACAGTGATTAGACTTCTGAACTCGGACGCTAGTCCCAGAGGTCTGGACACATAATGTCAGTTTTTATTTGTGCAATATATACTTATATAACTTCCAAGTAAGTGCAATATTTATTTATTATATCCATAGTCAGTATTATTTAACCTACTCAGTGCAATATTAGACAAATAACATAGGCATTGTTCAATCTGTAGTGTGTGTTGCATTACTTTAAATAGGGTCGTTAGTTTAACTCAGAGGAAGGTATTCTTTTTATTTTTGAGTGTTGGCAAATATCTCTGCTCTGTGTATTAGGAGTAGTACTGTATTTGTTAGTATGTTTATTCCTCTACTTGTATGTGTGGTTTTACTTTCCTTTGTAATCTCAAGAATTGAGCTGATGCATAACATTTTGTTTAGAATATACATGTGTAGTTCTAAATGACAATAAAGTTTATTTTAACTTTGACATGAACTGTTAAAATGTAAATAGAATTGGAAAATGCCTTTTTATGAAAAATAGTTGAAGCAAAACTCATATTTGTTAAATTCTTATACAAATAAATATCCAAGTAATCACTCCTGTTTGAATGCATTGTATAAATAAACATCATAAAATGAAGTAGTGTCTCTTAGGTAATCAATAAACAAGGGAACCATCTGTTGTTCACCACTCCATAAAATTAGAATGTCATCCAAAAATCAAAAATAGGAGACTACATGCTCAAACAAACGAGAAGTAGAAACATATATCTTCTCCCAACTTGCTGGTACTATGTTCGCATACATAGGGCCACATTTAGCATCCATGGCAACACCAGAAACTTGCCAAAACAGTTCCCTCTTGAAATAAATAAAATTTGTATGTAACACTTCTTCCGGCTTTCTCCCAGTTAGGGGTCGCCACAGCAGATCACCTGTCCACTCATGATTGGCAGTGGAGGTTTTTACGGTGTTGAGTTGCCAGCCCGGCACCCAACCATCCAAAGAAGGCAGACACACACCTGGGCCTAGGGCCAGTTTAGAGTGTCCAATCCACCTACAGCATGTCTTTGGGATGTGGGAGGAAACCGGAGCACCCGGAGGAAACCCACACGACCACAAGGAGGACATGCAGACTCCACACAAAAGACACCACAGCCAAGCATCGAACTGCAGAACCTCTTGCTGTGAGGTGACAACGCTAACCACTGCACCACCATGGCCACCCGAAAGTTCTTGTAACACTATATCCACAAATTCCACACATAGGTTTACCTTGGAATTAGACAACTGTGTATCACATTTTAAAATATCACAAAAGAATTCCAAACCAACTTGGTGAGGAATGACAGTAAATAAAGTCACAATGTCTACAGCTATCAAGCAAATGTTGTCATTAAATTATAGAGAGTTTAGTACTCCCAAAGGTGCCAATAATCCCATAGTATGTAAAGTAAACTTGTCAGTATGTGTTTACAGTGGAAATCAATATAGGTGGCAATAGGTTCAGTTTTTAAACCCTTAGTTACAACAATAGTATGAGTTAGTTCATTTTGTTTCAGTAACTCGCTATATGCATTCCACTAAATTTTATCACACTGATTATTCTGTCCTTTTGCTTCAAGTTAATTAATCCACTAAAATTCAATGCCAATATATTTAACGTACTTGTTAATAGTTCTTTTCTTTCTCTCTCTCTTGTTCTCTGTTTTCCTCCAAACTTCTACAAGGCCTGTACCCAAACTAATACCTGCAGCTTATTGACATCTGCTCCCTTCTATTTGGATATCTGTTTTTTTATCATTCCATAAATAGCAATTGCCAATTGTCAGAGCTAGGCACATTTTCCAGAGAACTGCACAACAAAAATATGGAAGGCAGCCCAGTACATATTTGACCCCCCCCCCCCATAAATAACTTTGCCACTCTTACTCCTTTTTTATGCTGCACTTCAATCTACTATGTAGATATAAAAACACAATAGTACAACCTTTCCCTGCCAGATATGTGTCTTTTTAACTTACGTTATGCAATTGTTCTCTCAACTGATACTATGGTGGTTAAACTGAGCCTATAACTATTTTCATGATTAACAGTCAGCGTATTCTATGTGGCATTGTTTTCACCTGTAAAATAGGCTTAAATATGCTTCATACATCTGAGGTAACACTCCCTTTTCCACTGTTCCATAAATAGACGCTATACAATCGAGCAGTGAACTAGCTTTTCCACTTTTATGTTTTAGTGGCTTTTCCCTCCTCTACCCTTATTTTTCCCATTAAATTAACTACCTAGTTTCCTTCTGGTTTTATTGTACTTTGCCATTCCTTATAATGAGTTTTTTTAGCCACCAGCATTAATGTCTATATCAACTCTTGTACCTCTGGATTGAATTCTCTTTCACTCTTTCACTTGTTACTGTCCCCAAGAAAGAAAAATCTTCCATCAAGTCTGTTTTCCCATTTTGTGGTCTACAGATTTGCCTTCCACTTCACACTCAATTTTTCACATTCCCAGAATATGTGTTTCCAATCTCCCACTTGTCAACAATTATATCTCCACCATTCACTACTGAACTTTGTGGACATTTTCCCCAACCTCACCAGGGTATAGCAAATTTTTTCCAAACATTTCCATGCAAAAATGCAAATTTTCTTCCCCTTATCACCTTGTCTGGCAAAAGGCATATCCTTTGTCAATCCAATAATGATATATCCTTACTTTAGAACTTCTCCCATTTTTGATTCATCTTCTTTGATTCATCAATCTACATTGCATTCAGGAACTTATATAACTTTGAAATAACCCTTTTTGCAATTTTCTATTGCTTTCTAATCTCTATAATCTATTTTATTGTACTCTGCCACTCATGTATCTTTTTCTGAACCTATCTGACTTGTTTTAAATCCTCCTTAGTGCAGCTTAATATATAAAGTACCCATCCTGCAAACTATATCGCTGTTTAGCCAGTTCCCACTCAAGAAATTCATCATGCTGTAGTAATCAATCTCAGATAACTAATGCTGTACGAAGCTGTCTCCATCTCCATGCTGCTGTAGTAATCAGTTTCAGATAAATAACACTGCACGAAGCTGTCTCCATCGCCATGCTGCTGAAGTAATCAATCTCAGATAACTAATGCTGCATGAAGCTGTCTCCATCTCCATGCTGCTGTAGTAATCAATTTCAGATAACTAACTCTGTACGAAGCTGCCTCCATCTCCATGCTGCTGTCATAATCAGTCTCAGATAACTAATGCTGTATGAAGCTGTCTCCATCTCCATGCTGCTGTAGTAATCAGTCTCAGATAACTAACGCTGTATGAAGCTGTCTCCATCTCCATGCTGCTGTAGTAATCAATCTCAGATAACTAACGCTGTATGAAGCTGTCTCCATCTCCATGCTGCTGTAGTAATCAATCTCAGATAACTAATGCTGTACAACGCTGTCTCCATCCCCATGCTGCTGTAGTAATCAATCTCAGATAACTAATGCTGTACAAAGCTGTCTCCATCTCCATGCTGCTGTAGGAATCAATCTCAGATAACTAATGCTGTACAAAGCTGTCTCCATCTCCATGCTGCTGTAGTAATCAATCTCAGATAACTAACACTGTACGAAGCTGTCTCCATCTCCATGCTGCTGTAGTAATCAATCTCAGATAACTAACGCTGTACGGAGCTGTCTCCCTCTCCATACTGCTGTAGTAATCAATCTCAGATAACTAATGCTGTACAAAGCTGTCTCCATCTTCATGCTGCTGTAGTAATCAATCTCAGATAACTAACACTGTACAAAGCTGTCTCCATCTCCATGCTGCTGTAGTAATCAATCTCAGATAACTAACTCTGTACGAAGCTGTCTCCATCTCCATGCTGCTGTAGTAATCAATCTCGGATAACTAACTCTGTACGAAGCTGTCTCCATCTCCATGCTGCTGTAGTAATCAATCTCAGATAACTAACACTGTACAAAGCTGTCTTCATCTCCATGCTGCTGTAGTAATCAATCTCAGATAACTAACACTGTACAAAGCTGTCTCCATCTCCATGCTGCTGTAGTAATCAATCTCAGATAACTAACTCTGTACGAAGCTGTCGCCATCCCCATGCTGCTGTAGTAATCAGTTTCAGATAACTAATGCTGTATGAAGCTGTCTCCATCTCCATGCTGCTGTAGTAATCAATCTCAGATAACTAACGCTGTACAAAGCTGTATCCATCTCCATGCTGCTGTAGTAATCAATCTCAGATAACTATGCTGTACAAAGCTGTCTCCATCTCCATGCTGCTCTAGTAATCAATCTCAGATAACTAATGCTGTACAAAGCTGTCTCCATCTCCATGCTGCTGTAGTAATCAATCTCAGATAACTAACTCTGTACAAAGCTGTCTCCATCTCCATGCTGCTGTAGTAATCAATCTCAGATAACTAACGCTGTACGAAGCTGTCTCCATCTCCATGCTGCTGTAGTAATCAATCTCAGATAACTAACTCTGTATGAAGCTGTCTCCATCTCCATGCTGCTGTAGTAATCAATCTCAGATAACTAATGCTGTACGAAGCTGTCTCCATCCCCATGCTGCTGTAGTAATCAATCTCAGATAACTAATGCTGTACAAAGCTGTCTCCATCCCCATGCTGCTGTAGTAATCAATCTCAGATAACTAATGCTGTACAAAGCTGTCTCCATCCCCATGCTGCTGTAGTAATCAATCTCAGATAACTAATGCTGTACAAAGCTGTCTCCATCCCCATGCTGCTGTAGTAATCAATCTCAGATAACTAATGCTGTACAAAGCTGTCTATGTCCCCATGCTGCTGTAGTAATCAATCTCAGATAACAAATGCTGTATGAAGTTGTCTCCAACTCCATGCTGCTGTAGTAATCAATCTCAGATAACTAATGCTGTACAAAGCTGTCTCCATCCCCATGCTGCTGTAGTAATCAATCTCAGATAACTAATGCTGTACAAAGCTGTCTCCATCCCCATGCTGCTGTAGTAATCAATCTCAGATAACTAACACTGTACAAAGCTGTCTCTATCCCCATGCTGCTGTAGTAATTAGTTTCAGATAACTAACATTGTACGAAGCTGTCTCCATCTCTATGCTGCTGTAGTAATCAGTTTCATATAACTAACTCTGTACGAAGCTGTCTCCATCTCCATGCTGCTGTAGTAATCAATCTCAGATGACTAATGCTGTACGAAGTTGTCTCCATCACCATGCTTCTGTAGTAATCAATCTCAGATAACTAATGCTGTACGAAGCTGTCTCTATCTCCATGCTGCTGTAGTAATCAATCTCATATAACTAATGCTGTACGAAGTTTTCTCCATCACCATGCTTCTGTAGTAATCAATCTCAGATAACTAATGCTGTACGAAGCTGTCTCCATCTCCATGCTGCTGTAGTAATCAATCTCAGATAACTAATGCTGTACGAAGTTGTCTCCATCTCCATGCTGCTGTAGTAATCAATCTCAGATAACTAATGCTGTACAAAGCTGTCTCCATCCCCATGCGGCTGTAGTAATCAATCTCAGATAACTAACGCTGTACAAAGCTGTCTCCTTCTCCATGCTACTGTAGTAATCAATCTCAGATAACTAATGCTGTACAAAGATGTGTCCATCTCCATGCTGCTGTAGTAATCAATCTCAGATAACTAACGCTGTACAAGGCTGTCTCCATCTCCATGCTGCTGTAGTAATCAATCTCAGATAACTAATGCTGTATGAAGCTGTCTCCATCTCCATGCTGCTATAGTAATCAATCTCAGATAACTAATGCTGTACGAAGTTGTCTCCATCTCCATGCTGCTGTAGTAATCAATCTCAGATAACTAATGCTGTACAAAGCTGTCTCCATCCCCATGCGGCTGTAGTAATCAATCTCAGATAACTAACGCTGTACAAAGCTGTCTCCATCCCCATGCTGCTGTAGTAATCAGTTTGAGATAAATAATGCTGTACGAAGCTCTCTCCATCTCCATGCTGCTGTAGTAATCAATCTCAGATAACTAACGCTGTACGAAGCTGTCTCCATCCCCATGCTGCTGTAGTAATCAGTTTCAGATAACTAGTGCTGTACGAAGCTGTCTCCATCTCCATGCTGCTGTAGTAATCAATCTCAGATGACTAACGCTGTATGAAGCTGTCTCCATCTCCATGCTACTGTAGTAATCAATCTCAGATAACTAATGCTGTACAAAGATGTGTCCATCTCCATGCTGCTGTAGTAATCAATCTCAGATAACTAATGCTGTACAAAGCTGTCTCCATCCCCATGCTGCTGTAGTAATCAATCTCAGATAACTAATGCTGTACCAAGCTATCTCCATCACCATGCTTCTGTAGTAATCAATCTCAGATAACTAACACTGTACAAAGCTGTCTCCATCTCCATGCTGCTGTAGTAATCAATCTCAGATAACTGATGCTGTATGAAGCTGTGTCCATCTCCATGCTGCTGTAGTAATCAATCTCAGATAACTAACTCTGTACGAAGCTGTCTCCATCGCCATGCTGCTGTAGTAATCAATCTCAGATAACTAATGCTGTACAAAGCTGTCTCCATCCCCATGCTGCTGTAGTAATCAATCTCAGATAACTAATGCTGTACAAAGCTGTCTCCATCCCCATGCTGCTGTAGTAATCAATCTCAGATAACTAATGCTGTACGAAGTTGTCTCCATCACCATGCTTCTGTAGTAATCAATCTCAGATAACTAATGCTGTACGAAGCTGCCTCCATCTCCATGCTGCTGTAGTAATCAATCTCAGATAACTAATGCTGTACGAAGTTGTCTCCATCACCATGCTTCTGTAGTAATCAATCTCAGATAACTAATGCTGTACGAAGCTGTCTCCATCTCCATGCTGCTGTAGTAATCAATCTCAGATAACTAATGCTGTACGAAGTTGTGTCCATCTCCATGCTGCTGTAGTAATCAATCTCAGATAACTAATTCTGTACAAAGCTGTCTCCATCCCCATGCGGCTGTAGTAATCAATCTCAGATAACTAATGCTGTACAAAGTTGTCTCCATCTCCATGCTGCTGTAGTAATCAATCTCAGATAACTAATTCTGTACAAAGCTGTCTCCATCCCCATGCGGCTGTAGTAATCAATCTCAGATAACTAACGCTGTACAAAGCTGTCTCCATCTCCATGCTACTGTAGTAATCAATCTCAGATAACTAATGCTGTACGAAGTTGTCTCCATCTCCATGCTGCTGTAGTAATCAATCTCAGATAACTAATGCTGTACAAAGCTGTCTCCATCCCCATGCGGCTGTAGTAATCAATCTCAGATAACTAACGCTGTACAAAGCTGTCTCCATCTCCATGCTACTGTAGTAATCAATCTCAGATAACTAATGCTGTACAAAGATGTGTCCATCTCCATGCTGCTGCAGTAATCAATCTCAGATAACTAATGCTGTACGAAGCTGTCTCCATCTCCATGCTGCTGTAGTACTCAATCTCAGATAACTAATGCTGTACGAAGTTGTCTCCATCTCCATGCTGCTGTAGTAATCAATCTCAGATAACTAATTCTGTACAAAGCTGTCTCCATCCCCATGCGGCTGTAGTAATCAATCTCAGATAACTAATGCTGTACGAAGTTGTCTCCATCTCCATGCTGCTGTAGTAATCAATCTCAGATAACTAATTCTGTACAAAGCTGTCTCCATCCCCATGCGGCTGTAGTAATCAATCTCAGATAACTAACGCTGTACAAAGCTGTCTCCATCTCCATGCTACTGTAGTAATCAATCTCAGATAACTAATGCTGTACGAAGTTGTCTCCATCTCCATGCTGCTGTAGTAATCAATCTCAGATAACTAATGCTGTACAAAGCTGTCTCCATCCCCATGCGGCTGTAGTAATCAATCTCAGATAACTAACGCTGTACAAAGCTGTTTCCATCTCCATGCTACTGTAGTAATCAATCTCAGATAACTAATGCTGTACAAAGATGTGTCCATCTCCATGCTGCTGCAGAAATCAATCTCAGATAACTAATGCTGTACGAAGCTGTCTCCATCCCCATGCTGCTGTAGTAATCAATCTCAGATAACTAATGCTGTACAAAGCTGTCTCCATCCCCATGCTGCTGTAGTAATCAGTTTCAGATAAATAACGCTGTACGAAGCTCTCTCCATCTCCATGCTGCTGTAGTAATCAGTCTCAGATAACTAACGCTGTACGAAGCTGTCTCCATCCCCATGCTGCTGTAGTAATCAGTTTCAGATAACTAATGCTGTACGAAGCTGTCTCCATCTCCATGCTGCTGTAGTAATCAATCTCAGATGACTAACGCTGTATGAAGCTGTCTCCATCTCCATGCTACTGTAGTAATCAATCTCAGATAACTAATGCTGTACAAAGCTGTCTCCATCCCCATGCTGCTGTAGTAATCAATCTCAGATAACTAATGCTGTACAAAGCTGTGTCCATCTCCATGCTGCTGTAGTAACCAATCTCAGATAACTAATGCTGTACAAAGCTGTCTCCATCCCCATGCTGCTGTAGTAATCAATCTCAGATAACTAATGCTGTACAAAGCTGTCTCCATCCCCATGCTGCTGTAGTAATCAATCTCAGATAACTAATGCTGTACGAAGCTATCTCCATCACCATGCTTCTGTAGTAATCAATCTCAGATAACTAACGCTGTACAAAGCTGTCTCCATCTCCATGCTGCTGTAGTAATCAATCTCAGATAACTAATGCTGTATGAAGCTGTGTCCATCTCCATGCTGCTGTAGTAATCAATCTCAGATAACTAACTCTGTACGAAGCTGTCTCCATCCCCATGCTGCTGTAGTAATCAATCTCAGATAACTAATGCTGTACAAAGCTATCTCCATCTCCATTGTGCTGTAGTAATCAATCTCAGATAACCAATGCTGTACAAAGCTGTCTCCATCTCCATTGTGCTGTAGTAATCAATCTCAGATAACTAATGCTGTATGAAGTTGTCTCCATCTCCATTGTGCTGTAGTCTTCCTGTTGTCACCTATTGTTCACCTCTTTTCCCACTTCCCTTCATAATAACACTCATAACTTTCAGGTTGTGCACCCCAAGTCACCTCTAGTCAATCTCTTGTTCCTAACCATTCTGCTCCTGCTTTGCCATTCTTTTCCATATCACAATATAATTTCCAGATCCACATTTAGCCATAGTAACCAAATGAATTGCCCTCATGTACAAGTTGATATCTGGGAATCCCAGACTTCCTGCCCCTTTGTCAGTATTACCCTATCCCATTTCACCCTAGGCTTTTTGCCTGCCCACAAGATGTCCTTCACCATTTATGATCTTTAAATCACAGTTTTGTGTGAAGCATGGTAAAATAACCAGGAAAGGAATACCAAGTGAGGTACTACTTACCAGTTTAATATTTGGATCCCCTGGTCCATTACCTAATTATTGTCCCCACGAACTTATGCAACTTCCAGTGCATTAACCCCATTAATTTCTAATGTGCTAACTGCACTGATTGTTCATGGCTGCCTGTTAGCCACACACCAAGATATTTATTTGCCTTGCCTCCCCACATATCTGGATACTCTTTCCTAAACCTCTACAGGTCTTCCATATTCAGTCATATCACCCTCAACTTACCTTCATTAATTCTGCATCCAGACACATGTCCAAACTGCAGTAATATACAGAATAGCTAAATGGCTACCTGTGAAAGAAAGTGCTGGCTTTCTACTTGCCTCTCATCTGTTTAACTCATTAACACCTATGTGGTATGGAGTGTCACACCTTTAACAGCATACACACATCCTTGCAATCCAGAGCATTTTCTGAAAAATCAGCATAAAAACATAAGATAAACAAATGCAAATATGTTATGAGCAATGCAAGCTATTAAAACTGTACAAATAGTATTCTTTCAGTGATAATAGTCAGTGC
The DNA here is from genome assembly GCF_019279795.1 of Protopterus annectens. Classification (NCBI taxonomy): domain Eukaryota; kingdom Metazoa; phylum Chordata; order Ceratodontiformes; family Protopteridae; genus Protopterus; species Protopterus annectens. Next base: position 358,162,938 of record NC_056746.1, on the reverse strand, counting down.
TTTAAAAGTCTTTCCATAAATGCTAGAATGCATTGTAAGTGCACAAGCCCAGAATTACATCTTTTGCTAAACTTTCACAAGCATAACAACCTATACATATATTGTTGGAACAATTTTACTAAGCTTAAGCTTTCATCTGATAACAAAAAATTCCTCTGTGAGTGCATGTTTCTGAGATATTTACAGAAATAAGAAAATACATACTTAATTGTATAATTAACGATATAAAAGTATTTCATTAAGCTTTCATGTGACAACAAAAAATTCCTCTGTGAGTGCATGTTTTTGAAATATTTACAGAAATAAGAAAACAAATACTTAATTGTATAATTAACAATATAAAAGTCTTGATATCTCTCAAGATGTACAACTTGCAGTGCAAAAAGCAATAGCAGTTTTCCTCAGCATATAAGGTTTCAACCTGATCCCATGCAATAATTTGTAAGTCATTTTGTTTTTGAAGTATTAAGTACATATGGAAATATTGCTTATTTTCATGATTGCTAACAAACAACTAGCAGCATCTCCAGTAAAGTGGGATATAAATGGACATTGACAATTATTTTTTCTGTCTCTCATCATTACGTTTTACACCATATCCTTCAATGGCATGTAGGTCTCTAAAAACATGAACATAAATATGAAATATGAAATAATTAACAAACTATGATTAATTTCTTTACTGAAAGACATCCTAGATTAATGATCTTACTATCATTTTGTTGATTACTGCTTGGCCTTTCTATTACTGTTTATTACTTTCTGGTAAGTCACTTTGTTAAACAAGCCAGACCCAAAAAAGTTCAGGACGCCATGAAGAGTTTGGGATGCTAACTGGAAGTATGCAATACAACTCTGATATCCACTGTGCATGCAATGTCATGATTCTGTTGTGTTTACCACCAGGCTGAAACTGAAATAGGTTTACTGGGATCAGTGGTCTACCCGGTTAACAAATTCAAAATAAAATAAGAATACGAATAAATGAACAGTGATGACAAATGACTACTGGGATTAATCAAGGAGGAGAGGATCGGCAAATAGAGAAACCTGAAGTTCTATACCCCCCACTTACAACCCGCTAACCTAGACAATCTTATTTTAGTGGCAAGAGGTTTTAAATACATGGCAAATAGTGGTCATAAGAAAGGGCAATCCTTCCTCATGGTTCTGGACAACTTAACTGGTTCTGATATTAACCCTGATATCTTTGCATAGGCCTCTGTCCCTGCATATATCCCACTAATTAATATATATCTTACAGGGAATCCTATGTTGTATATCACAGCAATAAGTATTCCCAACCCGCGCTAACAAATGTATTTTCTGCATCTAATAACATGACAGCCACTTCCTTATTCTTTTACCAGCATTCTTCATAATCAGTAAATTACAGATTATATTATCAAATGTATACCTATCTTGTATAAACCCACACGGATCTGGGTGGGCTAACTTAGGCATGTATTTGCATAACCTTATTGCCAATATGGTCATAAAGACTTTATAATGTGTCTTTCAGCTTTTCCCGGTTAGGGGTTGCCACAGCAGAACTCCGGTCCGCTAATGATTGGTAGTTGATTTTTACGCGCCGAGTTACCAGCCCTGATGCACAACCTTCAACGAAGGTACACCCATTCACACATGTCTCCATGCAGAAAACGCTCTAGCTGAGAATCGAACCGGACAGCATCTTACTGTGAGGAGAAAACGCTACCGCAGCACCACCACCAACACGGATAATCATGATTAAAAACTGTGATTGGTCAATAAGAAGTCTAAATTGGTTCCTTTCCTTCTTTAACCAACACTTTCACTCCCCATTTTCCAGGAATTTGGAACAGAGTCTTTTCTCAGCACTTCATTAAATACTTTTGTCCAGATTTGCACTTTTTCCCAGCTAAAGGCCACACTTCAATCAAGCTGCTATACATTTATATTACTTATTAGCCTTTGGGGCCCTTATTGCCTCCCTCAATTCCTCTCCAGAAATTTAATTGACTGATAAATCTCCCTGTTTTCCTGATAATTGTGACATACAGCTCTCCTCCAAATAACTTTTCATCTCATCTGTCCTTTGTGAAGACTGTTCTGCGCTTGTATAACTTCTCATAATATATTTGAACACTCTCAGTATTCCTGCATGAATGTTTGTAAACGCTTCATTCCCCTCATGCATAATCTCTACTGCATTAAGCAAGCTGCCAAAGCCCTGGTATTGATGAAGTATGAGCAAATATTATCCAGCACTCAAAAATTAAATCTTGTAGGGTTTTATTAGGCCATGGCTTCCTAACAAACAAACCAGTTTTGCTAATCAAGCATCATCAGCGTAATCTCTTTGCTTGGATTTATATATTTCATCCTTGCACCTGCTTTGAAAATATTTGCACCATTTGTGTTTCTTCTCTCTGTCTCACACTAGATAGATAGAAAGACAGATAGATAAATAGATAAAGCTTTATAGATATATGGATATATACAATTCTTGGACAGCTATTCTCTGTTCATTATTGTCTCATCCTATATATGTACTACTCCTCTATCTTAAGATCCCTGTCTCTTCTCTTCCCTTTTCATCTTCCTTTCTTGTTACTAACTGCAGCTGATACAGCTGATGAAGCTTATCTCCAAAATTCCTTCTAACATCCTTTCCTTTCTTTCTGCTACTATCACCAACTCCCTTCTCTGAGCTTCCTACTAAGATGTCCAGGCCTTCACTACAAAATCCTTCATCTAAGTGTCTCTTGAAGCAATGTCCAACTCATGTTTTCCTTCTTAAGGGCCTGCAGAACCCTTTCCACCTTAACAGGCTTGGTAAGGCTATTTACATTCCATGATAATGTTCATATTGTGATTTCCATCTTAGCTCTTTATTGTTTTCCCATCTTCCCTTTCATGTGCCTATTCTCAGTTTAACTCTTCATTCAATAATACCAATAATTTCTTCTGTAAGGAGCATGATTCTTTTCCAGTATTTCCATTATACTCACTTAGTATTTCCCTTACGTTTAATCTTCTATCCTGTTTATGGTGGTCAACCTTCTTTCTAATATTAATAACTTCACTAAGAACAATTAACAAATAAGGTAATGTAACCCTTAACCCATCCAGCCATCCTCAACCTCATTTCCATTTTTGCACATGGGGTTGGGGTGTCACTTCCACAATGACAATCATCTTGAACCAAGGTTTACACTGCCAGGTGGCTCATCCTGTTGCGGTAGTTCATTCGCACCACTCACTCATGCACACACAATCACCTACAGCCAGTTTAGAGTATCCAGTCTACCAACTGCATGTCTTTGGACTGTGTGAGGAAACTGGAGCACCAAGGGAAAACCCACATGATCACAGGGAGGACATGCAGACTCCACAAAGAAGGCACCCCAGCCGAGAATCGAACCAGAGAACCTCTTGCTGTGAGGTGACAACACTAACCACTGCACCACCACACCCACCCCAATGTAACCCCTAAATAAACCTTATTTACACATGAAACCACTTGCCCATAGCTAACTATATACATAGTTAACTTCTTCAAAGGAGAAGGTGTCAGCACCATTTTCCAATTGAACATGATGCCTCACATCTTTCCAAAATGAGTCAGTGCAAACACAGCTGCATAGTGAGACATGACTTTCTCCCATCTCTCCCTCCAGAACCTTCTTACATAAATTATATATACATCACATTTTTATACATATTTATGTTTATGCAGAGTGCCTATTTCTCCCTTGCTAATACTTTCTACATTACCATCTCCAGCCACAATCTAACTTTCTCCTATTTTTCTGGTATGTTCCTTCCTTCTTCTATCCATTACCCCCTTAAAACATTTCCTCCTCTTTTACTTGACAACATTTGGTTAAGTCAATCCCTCCACTCTTGCATCTCACACCCTGGGACTCTGTAACCCCTCATTTGGTACTGACTAATTCATCACCTCCCTGATTTCTCCTTAGTTTAACAACATTTCATTAATTACTACTTTGGCTATATTTCCATGGTCTTCCCTCTAATAATGCAATTTGTTGTGGTTGATAATTTTCCCTGCAGGTCAACAAATCTCTAAATATTTTAATTTAGTTCCTACATATCTTCCAAGGACCTTTACACCCTTTCTCCTACAGTGGTAAAATCTAGATATTATTTTACCACATACTGCATGCACAAAATGCTTAGGTCCTCTCCCTGTATTCTCCTCTGCCACCTTGTCTGGCCCTCACCTATTCCATTTAATATCTTCTGCTGTGCCCTCCCTTTTCCATGCAAAAATGCCATGCTCTGACATGCCCACTGAGAATAACTTTCTGTTCATGCAGCCTACCATTACTATAGAAACCGCTGTCTAAATATTATAGACGCATCACTCTGGAACATTCCATTTCTTCCAAAACTGCTATCTTCTGATATTTTATTATTATATTGTTTCAGTTTTCCTAATTTTTATTTAATTTTAAATTCTTATCTTACCCATGCAAAAATTGTCTACTCTATATACAAATGACAGAGGTAATCCAGAGGGCTCGAGTGAATAAAGACACCTTCAGAACACTCTCCCATCTAACTGCATAACTGTATTAACTACTGGAAACTTCAACAAGGTATCTTTATTCATTACACAGGGAGGGTATCAGCAAGACAGTCTCCTAAATCTGCTAGCTAAAGTGATTTTATCTGGACTAATCTTTTATGCTCTGTCCATATATACAGATGGTTACATTCTAGTGTCTGTCTTAAGCTACATGAAACTACAGACTCCTCATACACCGGACGGGTCCATTGCTCGTGTACTGTTTTGACAGCTTTTATATTTATGAGGGAGGTTTTTGCTTCACCTCATAGCCTTGATACAGAGAACCTTGTTCCCACCCTCTCCTAACACAACATTCAAATAATTTGTTAAACTGATTAAAACAAATACATTAACCATTCCAAAAGGTTGCCATTAGTCATTGCAGCTCACATCTCATTAATAGCGATACATTCATACTTTGACTGTTCCAAGTGGCTGAAATAGACATCTTGCTCACAAACTCCTTGTCTGAAGCAATACTACCATACTACTAAAACAATACTACTATACTACTGAAACAATACTACTATACTACTAAAACAATACTACTATACTACTGAAACAATACTGCTATACTACTAAAACAATACTACTGTACCACTAAAACAGTACTACCATACTAATAAAATGGGGCAATAAAATGAAAAACATAGAGGAAGAGAAAGAAAGGAAGGAAGGAAAAGAATCCTTGTTGCTTGCATGCATATTGTGCCGGAACTATAGCGATCATGTTGAGCAGCTTTCTCCTTGTTCTTTATACGTCCCATAACTTTTCACAACTCTGGACTGTGCTGCATTGTTTACAGTACAGAGACTGCATTGTTTCTGCCCTGTCTATCTGAATTCTGTTCTTTTGAAGACTGGGAAGATTTTCTTGATTTCTAGCATATCTGCTGTGGATGCTCACCTCTCTGCACTAATTCATGTTGCTCATTTCTGTCCGTCTCCTGTTCTAATCATCTCTTATCCTGTAACAATTTCAGTGCAGCCTCTGGATCATCAAAAGACTTTACTTCTTGGGGGAAAAAATACATTAATGACTGCTGGGTACAATAATCTAAATCGGTATCCAAATAGCTTACATAGCCTCTGTACAATAGAAGGAATGCCATTCTTTTTCTCCTTGTAGCTGCTGAGAAATCATGTTCCACAAATATCCTGAATTCCCATTAAAGCAGACACATTCCTGGTTTCCACAGATAAGAAAGCAATCTGTCTTTGAGGTTGTAGGAAGTGAACCGCATTAAAATTGCTCTCATTATATAGGAGGGATTGAAGGATCAGATGACATAAATATAGCTGCAAGTATAGAAATCTCCTGGAACAACCTCCTGGAGCAACCTCATATCTATCAGAATCTGATGCAGGAATGGTTAAGGAGAGGTGAATTTAATCCAAAAGATGAAAAGTCAATATTGGTGGCCCAGGATAATGGACTACATACACGTTGGTTTACAAAGTTCATTGGACATGTAGGAGAAACAGACAAAGGCAGATTCTGTAAAACAGAACTAGAAACAGTCACACAGCTTGTTGCTAGGTGTGATAAACAAATGGTAGAGGGCCTGTATACTGAAAGGTATAACAATGTGGCAAGACTACTGCACTGGGAACTGTGCAAATATTATAATACTGAAGTAGCTGAGAAACATTGGAAACATGAGCCACAAAGCATTACAGAGAATGATGAATTTTATCACATGAGATCACCCATTACCAATAGTTCAAAAATAGACGCAAGAAAACCACATATGGTTGTTCATGGAAAAAAATGACAAAAGTAGCATTGATCATTAAAATTGGTACACCCAGTGATTATTGTGTCTTACATACATAGAAATTCAAAGTCATAAAATAATTGGATTTACAGACAGAAATGAGGCCAATGTGTTAGACAGATACCCAGATTCTTCCAACAGTACTAAGAACAATGGGTCTCATAAAAAAGAATTTACAGTGGTATTTAGATATGCTGCCGAAACATTTAACTTCATATGAATTGCAGAAGAAGTCAGTTCTGGCACATTGCAGCTGCTGTGAAGAGCTTATTTGCTAACATCAAAGACTAAAACAATATCAGTTTCACAAACTTTAATCATACTTTGACTTAGGGATGGGGTCCATGATGGTATTAGAAGCCCAAAACACTTGGAGAAATTAAAACTTAGAGAATTCTTGTTGGATTCCAGGCAGTCCTATCTGCTTGCACAATCTCTTTACAGGTTTCATTCATGAGTCCACTTTGTTAGAAGATTGACCATGAATGCTTTACAGTCATTGCCCTCAATAGTTTGAGGAAGACCACTGATCCTGATGTTCTTTCTCCTATATCAGTCTTAATGGGCAGTTATAATTGTCTGGATATAGTCCAGTCTAACTTTTGACAATACTATTTTTGCTTTTAACAAATCATTCTCCTTAATCATATTTTGCAGCTGTTCTGTATATTCATTTACAGCTTCTGTAACTTTGTTAGTAGCCCTGTCTATATCTCCCATATAATCTTTGAACTTGATAAAGATTTTTTTAAATCTCCATAAAAACATCTTAGAGCATAACTTTTTCCTACTGCCTGGTTCATCTACAATAGTTTTAGCTGTCTTACCATGAACCAAGCTATCTTGCTGTGAGTTTTATCCATTGGTTAATGCATTTGTTTGCTTACTGTTTTACCTCCTTTAGTAACAACTTATTTTTTTTCTTGTCATACATTTCAATTATGCTGTAGTATATAATGCTCACTACAACAGGTATAATAGCCTGCTGTCTAGCTGTGACTGTGTGTTCTGCTATGTTTAGAGGACTGTAACACTTTTTCACCCTGATTACACATCTGTATTAACTGTGGGGTTTTTTTCTAAGTATAATATTAACTGTAGCAGCATTTTAAAGCTAGATTTTGTGTAGCATTGCATTTGTACTACTGTGCTAGAGTGAATGTAGATGTGATCGTCTTAACAGTTTGTGTTTATATTGTTTGAGTTTCTCTTTCTGTCCTCTCTAAAATACCTCCATCTATCTTTTGTGTGCTAAATACCATATTTGGTAACAATTTTTATTATTATTTGTTTCTCTCATCAGCTATCAGCCAAGTTTGTCTTTTTCCTCTCCATACTGACAGCATACTGTTAAGTCCTGCATGCTGCATTAAACGGTTGCAACGAAACTCGCTCATCACACAGCTCTGTTCTCTTACCTTGCAGTGTCTCTTTATCTGCAAAGTATGTTGGCTTAGTTTTTACATTTTACAATATACTTATTTAAGGCATTATCTACTGTACTCTCTAGCAAATTGGTATGCTGTAAGGTAGCTTGGCAGCAAGGAACCCCCCCCCCCATTTCTTAATAGACTGCCTGTTAGTTTCAACAAACTTATGTGTATTAAATGCTAGACTCCTTGTCCTGTTTTTAAGATATTTCTTACCCAGCCTGCTCTAAGATAATTCTTACCTGATAGTACTACACAACAAAACCTCTTTTTCTTACTATTAACAGTACATAGCCTTATTCTGTTAGAGTTTACTGATTATTTCTGGACTGTGCTTGACTCTGGGCTTGGATCCCCCACTCCGTTCACCCTCGCTCCACTCGGGCTCACTTCGCTCCCCTCCCGCCCCATTCCCACCCACCCCACATATCATGCCCTTTATAGCTAACTACTTTGCACCTCACACAACAGACACCCACCCCTTCCTATCTTTCACTCCATAATAGTCTATACCTCAACCATCTTGTTGCTACAACACAATATTCTAACTTCACCCACCCTACTGGTGCTAGCTGGTATACACTATTATCTCCTATCTAATAGATGTATAAACTATACCCCCGTGCATTTTGTTAACTAAAAACACCCTACAATATGTATTCCTCGAACAGTAAAATCTATGCATTTCTAACTACATCCATCCTATTACTGTGTCTCCTACTCCTCCTCCTTACACTCACATCACTTAAAATCCACTTACACTCCAAAAATACCTCCCCTACAAACCCAAATTGCTGTAGCCACATAAATAATCACCAAACCCTCTCCATTTTTCCATCTATCTTCTCATTAAATACTCCCTTACCAAAAATACACTTACCTAACACCCAACTCACCCCTACCAAACACAAAACCAAATACTACACTCCCACTGCTAATATGGTCAAACTCATCTACCTCCACAAAAACATTCTCTTAGCTGGAGACATTCATCCCAACCCTGGTCCAACACACCCCACTGCTAGCGCCCCTAACCCCAAACATCTTTCCTTCTATCCAATAAACACTAGGTGTATTCTGAACAAAGTAAGTGAACTACATGCTTGAATCTCCCACCATACTCCAGATATCCTTGTTCTGACTGAAACCTGGTAGAAATCCCAACGCCAAGACATAGAGATCTTGCCCTCCGGTTATAGCATACACCATCTAGATAGACCAAAAAGGAAAGGTGGAGGCATTGCTATCCTACACTCTAACCACCTTACCATTTCTAACTGTACTTTTACATCCCAAGCCTTCTCCCCAGTCAAAATTTTATCTGTAAACCTAAATATTAATAGCCATTCCACTATCACCATTGTAGCAATTTACATTCCACCAGGTGATATCATCCCCCTACTGGAAAATATGCTTGCTCATATCTCTCAACACATCCCAAATGAAACTATCATTCTTGGGGTTGTCAACATTAACTGGCTATCTCTCTCCTCTCAAAACTCCTCATAACACCTTAATCTCTATGGCTTTACTCAACTCATCTCTGATCCCACTTATTTCAATGATTCCCATACAGGCTCATCTCTCCTTGACTGGATTTTTGTCTCACACCCTCCCAAATGCCATAACCCTCAAACATTACCAAATTCCCTAAGTAATCATTGCCCAACAAAAATACTCAGATACACAATCAATCAAACTAAACCTCAAAGGTTTAACAAACGCCAAAAACTAACAAACTTTAATCCTGAAACTCTCAGATCTTTATTATCAAAAGTGAACTGGAATCCCTTAAAACTACTCCCCTTGGATGAAGCTGTCCACTTTTTTAACTCCACTTTCCTTAGTATTTTAAATTTTCTGGCACCCCTTAGAACAGTCTGCATAAAGTCTAACATATCCCCATGGTTGACCATAAACACTCATGCACTACTAAAAAAAAAAAAAAGACAGAGCATGGAAAATTTGGACTAAAACTAAACATCAACCAGACCTCCAGAAATATAAAGAACTTAGAAATCTTGCCAAAAGTCACATAAATAAAGATAAGAAAAACTTCTATAATAATCCATCTTCTACCTTTAAATCCAACTCTAAAACGTTCTGCCACTCTGTAAATCAAATACCACACCCAGGTGCACTAGTCTTCTCTAACCCTTATCCTGACAAGGAAACTGCCTCCATATTCAACAACTACTTTATAGACTCAATATCCCAATTACTAAATCAAGACACAAACCGTTCCACCAACAATAATAGACCTAATAGCTCAAACTCTTTTATCAGTAGTAACCCTACCACTACCTTCTCCCTCAAACCTGTCTCCACTAACTATATTAAAACTCTACTATCTAAATTAAAACCTTGCTCCATATCCATATACAACATTCCCTCCGCATTCCTTCAGGCTGCTGCTGATGTTCTTGCTTTCCCAGTTTCTATTCTAATAAACCTCTCTATCACAGAATCCACATTCCATTCCATCTTGAAGCAATTTTACACCCTTCCAATACACAAAGGAGGAAACTCCATAGATGTAACTAATTTTAGACCCATAGCCATACTCTCACCACTATCCAAAATTCTGAAAAAATGTATACACAATCAAATCTTACACAACCTTCTGTAAGAAAACCTACTCACACCTACCCAACATGGCTTTTGTCCCATGCACAGCACTACTACAGCTCTCCTGTCTTTCATGAACTCTGTATCACTAGCTAGAGACAGTAACAAACTTATTTCCTGTCTCTCCATTGACCTCTCTAAAGCCTTTGATGCGGTCTCTCATAAACTCCTTCTCCTTAAACTAGCAAACTTACACTTTTCTCCATCCACCATATCTTGGTTTAACATCTATCTCTCTGATAGACTCCAATCAGTCAAATGGCTCTCCGCTTTCTCCCCTCTTCTTCCTGTTTAAACGGGTGTTCTACAAGGCTCCATCCTTAAGCAACTCCTTTTTAACATCTTTACCAAACTTCTCTTCCTGTCCTGGATCCTCACTGATAAAATACACAGATGATTCTACACTTATCAGTATTGCCGAACCACCAACTCAACTAAAATCACACACACAGTCCTCTTTTAACTCTGTAGAAAACTGGCTATCTGAAAATCAACTTATCCTTAATCCAAAGAAAACCAAATTACTACTCTTTCTCCCTAAAACCCTTAACTACATAAAGTCTTCCTTCTCCATACTGTCACAAAATAATACTCAAATACAGGTGGACACCAGTACAAAACTCTTAGGTGTTACTATTGATAATAGACTAGCCTTTGATTTACACGTCAATAATTGTATCCAAAAAACACATCTCAAGCTAGGTCTCATCTATAAAAACAAAAAGTATCTTACCAAAACAGCAAAACTAACCTTTTCAAATGCCTACCTCTTACTCACTTTACTCTATAGCTCCCAAATTCTCATCAGCCTCAACACTGGACTACTAAACAAGTTAGAAACAACTTATAACAGGATTGCCAGATTTGCTGCCCAAACTTCTTACAAGTCCCATCACTGTCTCTCACTAAAAGAACTAAACTGGATAGAATTACCTAACCTGCTTCAGTATAATCAGTTTCAGATTATTCACTCCATTCTCTACAAACCCTCTTTCTGTCCAACTATCTCATCTGTAATCTTTCATTATCTACCCATTAGATTAGTCCCCTGTTCTGAACTAGGCCTACTAAAAATCTACAAACCATGGACCAAAATGGGTCACCTAGTCTATAGCTTTAATCCTTCCAAGGGCTGGAATAGCCTACCACTAGATATAAGATCCCTTGAACATCCCAATCAATTCAAAACCGCTACAAAAAATACCTTCATGAAAAATGGATTTGCCAATGTAATTATCCCCCATAAACACTCCCCTATAACCTTCTACTTCCCTTCTCTCTTCCTTCCTTTCAATAAACAAACTTACTACTTTATCTTCTCCTCTTGCTACATCACTGTACAAACATAACTAGTAAAATATTTCAGCTATGTAACTAGTCCACTATTATGTATATAATATGTAATTATGAATGTATCCCTCTGATGAATGCATTTCTATATGTATTTCACTTGCCACAGTGTAATGTATGACACTGTAATGCAGTAATGTGTGGTACTGATGAATGTATTCTATATGTATTCAATATGTTATATTTCTATTTTTCTGTTGGACCTTTTCTCCTCGTGTCTCCACTGAAAACGGCAATTGTAGCCCAGTCGGACAAACTCGGTCAACAAATATAAAATAAAATGAATAAATAAATGTTTTTCTTCACCTATCTGCATGTCTGGCAAGTTCCTACAGCTGACTTCTGTCTCTCAGTGAAGAGGACTTCTAAACACATCTAAATATTCTTTTAGACACTAAGGCTCTCAGTTTGTGTATTTATTCTTTACTGTAACTTTCTTGCCCTTTGTAGAACTTCTTAGCTACTCTACCAGTCTTTGATACTTATAAATTTAAATTATGGACAGAGACACAAGATGCATCTTTACCCTGTTTGTACCATACTGGAAGTCTGAGAAACCTTTCTTGACTCATTTTTTGGTATTTTTTTCAGTAAGAGTCAATGAATGAGATTAAAACTAGTTGGTTTCTCATTACCATTAGGCATTCTCTGTGAGAGCACAACACGTATGCTATCAAGTTAAGCATCACAAAAAAGGATCAACTGTATCAGCTGAATACTGAATAGGTACTTCAGTAGCTAGTAACACGGCTTTTGATTTTTGGAATTCTAATCTCTGAATCTTCCCCATGTCCATAGCACATGTGTGTGACAAATAGTGCAAAGGACTCTTAGACTGTAGGAAACATTTTACTAAACAGTTGGCTTCTGTTCAACAAGCATTAAAACAGGTAACACTTTTTGGTTTGCATTTGTAATGTAAATGTCATTAAACAAACTGTTCCACTCTTTCATTGTATTATCCCAACGGTTTGGGTTTTTTATCCAGTCAAGGTACCTACAACTAACATTTTCTTCTTTTATTTTGTCCTGTTTAGGTTGCTACAAAAGCTATTTTATTTTATGTATTTATTTTGTTAACATGAGTAGAACACTGATAAAATGGGCCATTTTCAGGTCCAGCATGTGCTTACACCCACCAAAAATTAAAAAAAAAAAATAATCATCATACAGTATGACAAAGAATACAAAAAGGGAACAGAAACATTAATTTACAACAGACAATACATGAATAGAAAAATAATTGACAAAGTTATGAAGTTAAACATATGAATAGTAGATAGTGAAAATCATAGCTGTGAATAGCAAGGTTAAATAAAATGTAGATGATAAGGAAATAATTATTTACACTAGAAGCAGTTTATCCTGTTTTACTAAATGCAATCTATACAGCTAAGAGAAGAGAAAGGGACAAAAACATATGGACTATGGAATTATGGGGGAGGTTAAAGGAAATGGAAATAGATGCGTGTGCTCTACTAGTGGGAAATAGTTAATGTTAATAGTTCTTTTATTTCTTGTCACCAAAAATGAAAGTTTTATACTCTGAAAGCAGACGTCTAAATACAAGAACAACATTTTGTAGGAGAACAGCAGCAGTATCGAACAATCATACATAGTCTAGAATAGAAGAACCTTCCAGATACATTGATGAGAGAGAGTTTAAAAACATCTTCAGCTGGAAATGAATGCACCTCATAGCAGAGTTTTACTTTTCACAATGTGTACCAGCTAACATTTAATACTCAAGATACTACAACAACACTGTTGTGTCATGGTTGTGGTAATTACAAAAGCACATAACAGCCCTAAGCACTTTCCAACTTACAAATATACTGCAACAGGGGTGTTTTGTGCTGTCCCATTCACTATGCCACCTAGTTATGTATTATTCTGTGATGTCATAGTTCATGCAGTTCCTAAAGAATGTGTGGTATTAGACATATAACAGGACAGACTTGCATGGTACAGCAAACTTGAAAATATGAAAATACAAAAAATATGGATTTTTTTCAGACCAAGGTACAATTCTGTTGGGGCTTGTTATAAGTTATGGGGAATGTATGGGAGGCTGAAGGGTTTTTGGCCCACTATAGAAGAATAACTTTTTGTATTTCTACATTATTGAGATTGGCATACTGTAGGACTCCATTGTATGGTACATCTGTACAAATCTTTGCAAAATATATAAAGTATTACTAATTAAAAGGATCACAGACCATAGGAAATCACCAGGCTAGACAGCTATTTATTTATTTATTTGGTTGGTTGGTTGGTTTAAATGCCAAGTGAGTAATGTACAAAAAGGCTTTCTGTAACAGTTATGCATGTCGCATCCTGTGTTAGATATATGTGAGTATTTGTACTTGTTCTGTGGATACTTGTTCATGTACATTTCAAATGAAGAGGCAAACATGCATGCGTTACTGTAAGATGTTGTCTAAATAGCTGACATGAAGGTTCCTGAGTTATGCCTGGGGGTTCTCTTTTAAGTCCTAATAAGAAACCCCTCAAGAGCTGCTGCATATATAAAGGAGAGTTTTTCAATACTTGTTCCACTTTCCTTGCTATTATTTGTTTTTGAAGGGGAACCCTTTAACTTACCACTGAATCAGGAGCTTTGGACAAGCAGAGGGCTAACACCAAGGTGATCTGCTCTTGTTCAGTGAATAGCTGCATAGCTGGAGTTTTCTGTCCCACATGCAGGGGTTTAATAAATTAAATTAGCACATTGCATTGAAGTATTGAGTATTAAAGGGTAGAGAAAGTTTGCATTAAGAGGTAAAGAGAGTTTTCTGGCCTACATTCTGGGGTTAAATAATCTAAAGTACCATAATTATTGATGGTATCAGGTATTAAAAAGTAAAGAGAATTTTCTGACTACATGATGGGGTGAATAATCTAATGTAGAATATTGCATTGATGGGATCAACTATTAAAAAGTCAGAGAATTTTCAAACCCACATTCTGGTGTTTAATAATCTATAATCTAAAGTACCATATCTTATTGATGGTATCAGTTATTAAAACATACAGAGAGTTTTCTGACTCGCACGCTAGGGTTAAATAATCCTAAAGTAGCATAACATATTGATGGTATCAGTTATTAAAACATACAGAGAGTTTTCTGACTCACATGCTAGGGTTAAACAATCCTAAAGTAGCATAACATACTGATGGTATCGGATATTAAAAGGTACAGAGAGTTTTCTGAACCATATGTTGGGATTTAATAAACTAAAGTAACATATCGTATTGATGAGATCAGGTATTAAAAGGTATAGAGAGTGTTCTAACCCCCATGCTGGGACTAAATAATTTAAGGTACCATATCGTATTAATGGTATCAAATATTTTCTGGCCCTTTACTGGATATGAAAAAGTCAGCTGTAATGCTCATGAGTAATGATGGGAAAGGGGAAATTACTGGCAGCTTCTAGCCTGTCCAAATGTCAAGTATTTAGCAACAATAGGCAGGTAGACTGCAACTGAGATATTTTCACTGATTTGTCTTTTACGCTGTTGGATAATATTAACATGTTTTTACTACACCGCGAAAATTGTTTATTTCTGTCTCAGACAAAATCACAGCACTGCAGATGATGTGCTTGCCCTATGTCCCTGCCCTGATTTCCAGCACTGTATGTCTCCTAATTTAGTATGTCATTATCCTGAAGAGAGTAATGTTTGGTTTTGTCTGAAAGCAAAGATATGCCAGAATCTCCTGAGTTAAGCTACAGGCCTTACAAGACTAAGGAGGTTAGAGGGTTCCCTGCATGGATTTTTATGTGGTAAAGGAAACCAGGAACCCTGAACTGAGATTCGAAGCATATGAGATACATGGTGGCAATGCCCATCTGTTGTGGCATATTCTTTATCCTGGGGACCTGGGGTCAGCCATCTTTCATAAGATAGGCTCACTATATGAGCCAGTTTGCTATATGTTCATAAAGTAGAGAAACAGAATTTGCTAATGGGTTTGTGTGTCAAATAAAAAGACTGCAAAAAGTTGTATGTGTTTTTATGACTTTCAAATGCACTATATTATTGTAACCTACAGAGTCTTGTATCAGCTACTACCTGTTTCTCTAACATTGTGGTTATGTTTATACCTGTTGTAAATAAGCAAAAAAAACATAAATGAACTGGTTAACTGAATAATCAGCCAACTTACTTTTTAGCAAAATTCTGCAGGTGTAAATAGAGACCTGCTGGGTTCTGTCCCTGAAAGGATATGGAAGAACTTGGCAAGTGTTTTGTGGCATTTTTAAACCTTTGATGTATATTAGTTAAAGTATCATGACCTCAGAGTTGCTATTTAAAGTTAAGAGGTACAGGTGTGAAGCCTTCATATGGGGACATATCCACCACGTTTTAACTTAATTTTGTTGAGTTTTGGTCAAATAATTTCAGCAAATCAGTTTACACCTTTACCACAGATCCTTTCCAACAAATGTAACAAGTGTATATAACTACTGGTCACACACAACAATTGGTGAGATATATTTAGGCTAAAATATAGTCAAACGTACCTTCAGTGGAAATGCTATTCCCTCAAATAAGCAAACCACTTGGAAAAGGAAAAGGCTTTCTTTTTCTGATCAGTTAAAAAAAACACATAAACCACTATCTTGCAGATATAATCTTTCTACACAGTACTATTGTTAGGGAAAGGGTGTTCAGTACCCTAATGGGTAAGTTAGAGTTAGGGGAAGGAGTAGGGTTAGGTTTAGCACACATGAATAAGGATGGGCAGTGGTGTGAAGCCCTTCAGCCTACCCTTACTCATGTGTGTTAACCCTAGCCCTACCTCTGCCCTTAACCCCCATCCCTATACAATAGGGTAGTAAACACTCTTTCTTTAACAGTTCCATTAAACAAGACTCACATACACACACACACACACACACACACACACACACACACACACACACACACACACACACACACGCACACACACACACACACACAAGCACACATGCTTCAAACACACCAGTGCCTTCATATACCATAGGTTCATAGGTTCATAGGTTCACCTGTCTCCGTCCATAGGCTTTACTCTAACCATAACCCACAAACAATCAGGTATACACACTCAATCCCAATGCTGAAACTTTCATAACAAATTAAAGTGTCAGCATTACTACCCACTCCTACTTTCTTAACAGTCAACATTTCACAATTTGACTATTCTGCACTTGACAAAGTATGTATTTGAACAATTCGACAACTGGAAATTCTTTCTACAAATGGAAAGTTTGACCAAATGTACTGAAACATATAATAAATATCTGGCAATTTATATTAGATGATGAGCTTAATTAGCAGATTATAAGCAAGTTATAAATGGGTATGAATTATGATTTTTTTTTTACATGCAGTGGTGTTAATCCAATTTACACAAGAAGTACTGCTTTGTGGAAGAATTGGTAAAGGTCTCCACATTACTTTATCATTTATATGATTGTTCATGGGTTCTGTTTTTACCACCCCCTTTATCTAAGATAAATAAAAATGTCCATGTTACATAGCTTTTCATTGCTGTCCTTGACAGTTCAGGTATGTTGCACACAAGACGGGAACAGCTAATACACATACAAAGTCAGTAATACCCGTAAAGGTATGGTAGTTATGAGCATGTAACTTCAGTGGATAATGATGGAGTTTGAGTAGTGTGTGGCCTTGCTTTGACACATTAAACATTCATACATTGACAGGTCTAACATAAATAAAAATTGCAAGTCCTAAAGCAGTTTTGATATGCATTTACTAGAAAGTAATGTTCAGTTGTGATGTTTGTGCTGTTTGCTTACATGTGTGTGTGTGTGTGTGTGTGTGTGTGTGTGTGTGTGTGTGTACATATATAAATTTGTGTATAGATATGCCAGCAGAGCTTACAATACCCTAATTCTGTATGCAGGATTTTGATGACTGTATGCACAGCAGCTGTGTTTAACAAAACAGCCAATATGATTACGTAGTTAATTGAATATTTTGCAATGGTTCCAAAAGGCAGCCGTGAGACACCACTAAGCTCCAGACCAGCTATGAATTCCTACTGTGTCTGCTAGTAAGAGGTTTAACAAAACATGAGCAATACAGTGAGCCTGTGAATTGCTAAGGAGGAGGGAGCCTTATCATGAACTCTCAGCCCTCCTGTGCTGGCAAACTGATTACTTGCCTGATATTTCTTAAAAGTGACCAGAGAACTCTGGCTGAATGTAAAAAAGTATAGACAGAACAACATTAGTAGGATCCAGCTGTTAATGTAGATAGGGCAGGAAGGGATTTTGTTCATTCTGTACCTATATAAATTCATAAAAAGTGAAACAAACCTTGGAGAAATTTATAAGAATAAAAAAGGCACCACCCATACGGAAGCCTCCCCACCATGGTTCATTGGACAAGTGAGGAAGAATTTGCCATTACTTCTATATGGGGGAATGTGGACGTTCACGAGGAAGGGCATGACACTTTGACAAGGTAAACAGTGCTTTTTTATTTAATTCTTTTCATTGTTGCAGATATTCATAAGCAATTATGTTTGAATGAATGGATGTTTCCTGCACACTAATATCTAAACTGAGGGTCAGAAACTCACGAGTGGTGTTGTTACTACAAGCATGCCCTGGTATAAGGACACAGGTATAATAATCCCATGCAGAAGCCAGCAAAGTATATATATATATATATATATATATATATATATATATATATATATACTTCAGGCTATACTATCAGTTTATGTGCTTTGTGTACTGCCTGTATAATGTTTAGCTCTATATATCCAGTGAGTGTCAGTAACATTGGAAAGCTGAATTTTATTTATATCCAATATATCAAATAATATGGTTTATTAATGTCTGATTAATGTACTCCTCTACTAAATATGACTCCTAAATTTAAAAGGGGTCAAAGCACTACACCCATTTGCATTTTGGACGGGGGGGGGGGGGGGGCAAGAAGAAACTAATAAGTATATCCCTAGTTTGACACTGTACTTTAAATAATTAGAGAATAAAACAGTACAAATAAAATGGATCACTTTCATTTTCTGCTAACATTTTCAGTTGCTAGGTTTTAGTTTATTTTATGATTAAATTATTATTGATACTTTCAGAAACCAGCTGCAGTCATCATAAAGAAATAAAAGAGATGTGATTTTCTTTTATGTAAGCTTTCAAGTTTCATATCTGCATTGTGGCGCATAGCCAAGGGCTGGTAAAAAGGTTATTCTACCTGTACAGGATTCTGTAATATGAAGAAACACCCCTTTTTCTCTTACTGAAACTTGTTTCTTTGAATAGCTGCACTTCTGTTTTGCTGTAAATAAGGACTGTATGAGGGCTTCATTTCTACTTATTGCTTTGTGTTTCCATGTATCATCATTTTTTAGCAGCTGTGCTTTTTCTTTGACTTCACAGGCTCATGGTCGTATATCCTTGGACAAAGAAGTACTTTTCTTCATTTGGAAACCTGAGCACTACAAGTACTATAGCATCAAATGACCGGGTGCAGGCCCACGGTGCGAAAGTCTTGACTGCTATTGGTGATGCGCTCGTAGATCTGCCCAACATCAAACAGAATCTGACAGATCTCAGTCGTCTCCATTCAGAAATACTCCATGTAGATCCAGAAAATTTTAGGGTATGTTCACACAAAGCCATATTGTGTAGTGCAACAGGAATGCAGCTATGAATATGGACTCACACTGTCATTGGGAATGTACATTGATATTTTAAGTTTTACTTACATTCCAGGAGAGGCCTTAGGCAAATCTTTTTCCGTGTCTTGATTCAGTGCATGAGAAAAAAATTAATTAAATACACTTGCCTTGTTTAAAATCATACAGTGGCAGCACAAGGGGTGGGAGGTTGGCATAATGGTTAAGGTGTTTACCTTACATACCCAAGGTGCAGCGTTCGATTCTCACATGGGGTAATTGGCTAGGCTTTAAAATGGCCCACAAGGGCAATTAGCCTAGTAATCTGCAGTGGTGGTGCTGCAGTAGTGTTGTCGCCTCACAGTAAGACATTGTCCTGTTCAATTCTCAGCTAAAGCATCTTCTGTGTGGAGACATGCGTGAATGGGTGTACCTTCATTGAAGGCTGTGCATCAGAGCTGGCAACTTGGTATGTAAAAATCTACTGCCAATCATTAGCGGACCAGAGTTCTGCTGTGGCAACCCCTAACTGGAAAAAGCTGAAAGATACAACAACAACAACTAATCTATGAAGTATAAAAAAGTTCAAAATGATTTATAATTCTGTCTAACAAAAGTATAACAAGCAAGAATCACATATTCAATTACAAAAATAAGTTGTTTAATGTGAAGGAAATTATGGAGGCTGAAATATTCATTAGTTGAAACAACAAAGATCTTTGTATATTTTAACATTTCAAAATGAAAGCATAAATGACAATGAATAATTGTATCACTAGTCTACATACTTCCTGGAAAACAGTTGTCAGTTTACCTGATAAATATCTTGACTGAACTAAATTGAAAAGAATACATGTGAGCACATGCAAGTTGACTAGGCATTCTCCCTAAACAGCTTTTTAAATCTTCTAAATAGGTCTGGTGTTCTGTGATATAGAAAAACATTTAAGTCCTGTTCTGACTGCATGCAGTTTCCTATTTTTTTGTCCTCAGAGCTGTAGCTCCCTGATGTGACATATTGCTTTGGAAAAGCTGGCCCTTGAGACAAAAGCTGAGAGAATTCCTGTGGTTAAATGTCCGAGAGCACACCGGGTCTATATCTATGCCACAAATTGCATTCTGACTGTGTGTGTGTGTGTGTGTGTGTGTGTGTGTGTGTGTGTGTGTGTGTGTGTGTGTGTGTGTGTGTGTGTGTGTGTCTGTGAAATATGCAAAAATCCAGTATTCACCAAACAGAACTGACACGTGCACTAAGCTGGAGAAACTGCTATGAATCAGGGCCTGTATATGAGAACAGAAAGGGACACAACTGCATGTATCAATTCCATGGGAACTGAAGGGATGAAACAGGAAACAAATCAAGTCTGTGAAGAAGGCTGCAGTGTGACCACAGCTCTTGGCCCAGTTTAAAAGTGCATAAATTACATGCAGAAATGCAACAGGACCCTGTTAAAGCACAAGTCATTCACAAATGTAAGCAACATTGAAAGGCAGAAATAAAACTAGAGGATGCACTGTACACAGTAAAGAAAATCATACAAATTGGGACATACATGGTACAAGGTATGCATAACATATCATCTTCATTAGCACCACCTGCATGCATCACTCAAAGCCACACCTCCTAGGATGAGAAGGACAGTTATTTCAGTGTAATGATACAGATAGGATAGAGATAGTTCATTGTAAAGCAAAGAGTGCATGGTCTGAATGAACATCCATGAAAAAACTAGATTAAAAGAGCATGACACGGTACTGAAAGATGCAGGAAGAAGAGGGCATGATAAAATGTTTAGTACCACATTTAGAACAAGTAAGCTGAATATTTCAACAAAGAAATATCTAAAAGCCAGTCTGATACAAGATGGACAATTAGGGCAGATATGACAAAGCAATACATTTTCAGAAGGG
The DNA here is from genome assembly GCF_019279795.1 of Protopterus annectens. NCBI lineage: Eukaryota > Metazoa > Chordata > Ceratodontiformes > Protopteridae > Protopterus > Protopterus annectens. The sequence continues at coordinate 358,141,599 of NC_056746.1, read as the reverse complement.
TGGTGAGTAACTAGAACACCTTCCTGACAGGTAGGATGGTCAAAATTGCTGATTAAATTTAAGAATATATTTCACAGACATAAGGCCTTCCTTTCAAGCATTTTTTTTTTGTGGGGGGTAAACTGAAAGATAAATAAGGCCTGCAGCTAACATAATAAGTAATGGGCAAACTGGAGGGCAATGTGATACTTCACTGGTCTTAAACTCTGTTTTTTTTTTGTCCCTTTTCTCTTGTTACTGATGGGCACCGAGCACATCCTAATAATTACTCCAAGTTCCCCCTGGAGGTGATTTTTATTGTAGCAGCCTCCTATGTTTTGAGGTTTCTTCTACAGATCCCACCGTAAAACAAAGCTAAGCTATCTGAATCATTATGGCAGTGAAATTCATAAATGGAGAAAAATCACTAGATGTAGAAGACATCCACTTTTTCCATCCCTGATACCCCTGATGAGGATCTGTGTGCATGTTAAGTGCCATTAGGCAACCTGTCAGAGCATGCAGTGCACAATTTGTCCACCTGTGGTGCATGCATGGGTCAACTGAGGTGAGGTTTAATTGGTACAAACAGGCAATTGAATTTCTGAATGATAGCTCCAGTTACCATTGTCTTAAATGACCTCGTTTCTGCCATGTTGGTTTGTTGGTGCTGTTTGAGCTGACCGTTGTCAACATTTTCATTCAGAGGCTTTCAGCCAAGCGCAGCAGAATGATATGCAACTTTTCCATAAGTATAGGCTAAGCTTGATATCTTTCTCATCATATCTCCCCCGCAGGGAAGACAATCAGGGGCAATGCATTGTATTTACCACTTCCTGCAGAAATCACAGTCTCCAGATGTGCATTTTCTAAGTAATCCAAACTCTATCTGCAAATAAAATGAATAATGTATATCAGGTTTCCATTTGCTTCTTTCTGTATAAGTGACTGTCTCCGGGTGAATATTTTCTAATTGCTGTAAGAAGTGTTTTTGAATAAACCTAAATAATATGCATCTTAATGCTGTTTTTGTTTGTTCTCCAACAGCTTCTTGGGCAGTGTTTAGTTATTGTACTGGCAGCCAAATTCGGAGCTGAGAAGTTCAATGCTGATGTTCAAGCCGCCTGGCAGAAACTAATGGGTGTCATTGCAGCGGGTCTTTCCAAGCAGTATCATTAAACAACAGCAGTGCAGTAGTATGGGCATTCTTAAACACAATCAAGTAAGGTGTGCGAATAAATTGCTGCATTATCAGACAAATCAGTTCTCAGAGGCTAGTACTGAAGGCAGCGACATTCAGTGAGGGAGCCATCTATGAATAAAAATATACAAGGATGCTACACTACCTTTTATGATGCATTTGGCCTATTTTATTGCTGTCTGGACATTTACTAGGCCATGTTGTTATAAGAGCTATTTAGTACTTTTCCATTCTTAACTTGTTCATAGATGAGATATATGTTAATATCTGTTCATAGGTGTAATTAGAAAATAAAGTTCTTTATAAATACATTTATGTCTCGGCTATCATTATTCATAAATCACTACTTAATAAACATGTAATAAAATCATTAGACATAAAATAGTCAATGGAACATTGTTAGGCAAGTCAGAGCTTTGGTGTGTTGTGTCTACTCACTATCTGTTCCTGACTGAAAAGATGAATGCCTTCTCCATAACTGTTTTGAGGATACTTGACATAGTTTCTGATTAAGAAAAAAAGCATGATATGTTATGCATTTCATAAGAAAATGAAATACCTTAGCAATGTAAATACAAGGTGATGTGAAAGTCAGAAAGGATTATTTCATTCATATGCACCTTATACTAGTAACCCAGATTTGAACAATTATTTTGTTAAGCATATGGGTTACATAACCCAATCCAGTAGTACTGAAGAAGAGTTGGATGCACGAAAACTGAATAAAATATAAGTTGTACAGTATCATAACGTTAGTCATATGTGTTAAAATAATCAAAACTGCCAAACAGAGTGCTCAGTCCTTACCAGAGTACATACAAATCCCTTGGGCACATATGTCATGTAGTTTATTGGTTGTAATAGGGCACTAGGGGCACCATGTGGTTTGTAAGACATATAGGCTCTGTTCACCTGCCTAGGAGTGCTATCAAACCATGCACGAGAGCTTACATGTCTTACAAATCAAATACTTATTAAAAAGTCCCAAGACAAGGTTAATCTATTCATCCCATAGTTACTTCCCTAACTTTGGAAACAGTTCATGTTAGTCTAGTAAAGGCAATCCACTTTTATATTACTTACATTACTTCTGTACTGCAAAGAATTCTGCTCCAGCAACCATATTCTCACATAAACATTTTTTTTTAAAAAGTGTTAATATACCACCATTATTTACCATTGCTTTGCACTTTTCTAGTCTTATAAGTGGCCGCATGTACTCCTGTGAATTACCACACATCTGTAATAATTCACATGTACTCCTGTGAATTACCAAACATCTGTAATAATTCACATGTACTCCTGTGAATTACCACACATCTGTAATACCACAATTTGCTTGCATTTTTCAAACTCTTTAAATACTACTACTAACAACAGTTATAATTTGACAATTTACATGCCAGTAACATATTCAGAAAAAGTTTACTTGGACAATCTGTTTGACTAAATTGCCTTGCCTATGTTGTTTCATATGCCTCTGATAATAGCACCTGGCAGCTTTCTTATTCAGTTTATACAGTGAATTTGAAAATTTTGTTTTGTTTTTCCAGGTCACCAGGATCACACAAAACACCCTTTTTCCTTCTGAGGAGAGGCAGAGACTTGAACTTTGGATGGTCCCTTATTCTTAATGGGAGACCCCTTGAAGGAGTAAATGGATAGCTTGGGTGGCCTGGCCTTACACATTGAATTATTGTGGTTTGGAATTTGTCCATAACCTGCATCCCTATGGTCCTGGATTGATTTTTTTACTGGTACTCCACTCTTATTTAGTAGGTTTGGTCCAGTGGATTTCTATTCCTTCTTCAAAACATTGTTTGTTCATTTCCATGCCACTCTGTTTCTGCAAGCCCAATTTTTATCCTTGTGTGACATGACCTTTCCACAATAACTGACACTGGTTTTATAAAGTCATTCCTTTTAAAGTTTTTAAACATGTATTTTCTTAGTTGTCTTTATCTCTGATGAGGCCTCATTCCTCAGGAACAAAAATGCTCATCTGTCCATTGAGGGATTGACTACACGAGGATGTTTTCCCTTGTCTCAGACTGACTGTGGAGATTCCAGGAAGCAGATATGTAAGCATAACTCTCAACCTCTAAGAGCAAATTATCTAGACAAAGTCATAAATAATGGTGGACAAGTTCCCAAAAAAGGGAAAATCCGCGGTGGTGCAGCGGTAGCATTGTTGCCTCACAGCAAGAGGTTCTCCCGTTTGATTCTCGGCTAGAGTGCGGGGAGTGCATTCTGTGTGGAATCTGCATGTCCTCCCCATGGTTGGGTGGGCATTCGAAAGACATGCATAAATGGGCATGCCTTCATTGAAGGTTGGATGTCGAGCTGGCACCTTGGCGTTCGTGAAAATCTACTGCCAATCATTAGCGGACCGGAGTTCTGCTGTGGCGACCCCTAACCAGGAAAAGATGAAAGACTAGTAACAATAACAAATCTTATAAACTTAGAAAGTTGATTGAATGACAGGTTTTCCATTTTCCATTAGCATGACTTTTCTGAAGGGTATGAAGGCTAAAACTCAAATGCCTGTCATTATTTTCTGGCTTCCATCCGAAAAAAATTGCCTATCATTTGCCAAAACTAAAACAAAAATTTATGGGGAACAGACAATAAATATGAGGTAAAAATCTGGACATTCTGTGAAAATCTGGGCAGTTGAGAGGTATGGATGTAAGCTAGGCTTTGACACAGGCCTTGGCTGCTAGTGAGCTGGCGGGTGAGGGTCACTTTTCTTTCTTATCTTTGACTCTGATATCCTTCTAGAGGTTTGTGGAGCACATGGCCAAAAGAAGCATTTTCTTGCAATGGTCAAACACAGTATTCCCTAACTGACTTCCTCTACATGAAGAACACATTGGTCCCTTCACCAACATGCCCATTGAAATCTGCTCCAATCACCACTCTCTCACCCTTGGGTACAGTCATCACCACTTCATCCAATTCACTCCAAAATTTTTCTTTCTCATCCATTGCACACCCAACTTGTGGAGCATACGCACTAACAACATTCATCATTACATCATCAATTTCCAGCTTCATAAACATCACTCTATCCAACACTCTTTTCACCTCCAAAACACTATCAGCATACTGTTCCTTCAGAATAACTCCTATGCCATTTCTCCTCCCATCCACACCATGATAAAACAATTTGAACCCACCTCCGATACACCTAGCCTTACTCCCCTTCCATCTGGTCTCTTGCACACACAATATACCAACCTTCCTTCTGTCCATCATATCAGCTAGCTCTCTCCCTATACCAGTCATACTGCCAACAGACTAAGGTACTATATTGCTAGTGCCTTACCACAGTGGAAACATCATGTAATCAGCACTGTTCCATGAAGAGCACCCAAATGGTCAACAGCCTCTGCTAACAGAAAGTTAGGATGGGCTGAACAGCTTTGAACTGTTACTCTACCCTTCATGGTTTATAAGAGATAAATGATCCCTGTATCCTCACAGGTAAAATGTATGCTTCTCAGTGGGTAGATCACTAAGTGTTGTACACTGCCTGTAACACCATGATGCTCTCCTAGGACTACTTACCCCATTGAAGGATGTGGACTATTGTTGAGAAACTGGGGTTAACTGGGGTATCTAACAGAGTTTTCCCTTCTAAATGCTCTGTTTTTACCAACACCGACCATTTACGTATAGATAATAGCATTTTTGTTACATGCCATCTGTGCAGACTCTGAGTACATCAATCTATTTATCTTTCTCACACAAAACACAGTATTTCTTGTTGTTTATTTACAATAACCCTCCGGTCCTTGATCTACTATGAAGCCTGTGGCCAACTTTATGTGCATGTGCACATTGACTAGCTACGACCCGGTCTGAGTGGTGGCTCACTTTATTTTCCTTCCACCCAATCAACATCCATATTTGCAACAGTATATATTTGCATAATACCATACTCTGTAGATTTCAAATGTTTGTCTTGATTCTGAACTTTGTATTTTCCTATCTGGCCCAGGTCATGGTTGAAAACGCTCCTTGGACTAGTTCACTTACTCACTTACTCATTTAAATAAAAAAATTATTAATTTGTTAAAGAGTAAGTGAAATGATCACTTTGAGTCATAACTTAGGCCACATGGACAAAGGTAAATATAAAATACACATAGATATGTATGTAATATATATATATATATATATATATATATATATATATATATATATATATATGGGTCCCCTTCAGATGGTTGAACGTTTAAAAGCTCGACTTTCATATGGCCGAGACCATATGATCGAGCTTTTAAAAGTTCTAATGGTCTGAATGGGGATCTTCATAGAGTGCGGAATGGAAAGATTTCCCTTTACCGCAATCTAGTGCAATCTCGGAGCTGATATATTTAAATAGCAGGAGGGTGGGGTCGGGGTGGGCTTGCCCCCCCCCCTGCTAGCACTATTTAGGTGTTTTTGTTGTTGTTTTTTATTTTTTTCTCACATTTTCGAACATTCAAATGTTCGATCATATAGTCTCAGCCATATGTAAGTTGAACATTTGGATGTTCGATTATGTGAAGTAGATCCATATATATATATATATATATATATATATATATATATATATATATATATATATATATATATGTTGATCCAAAACCTGTTTGTTCTATAAACTTTTTAAGTGAATAATAGTAAAAATGTAAAAACTGTCCTTGATTTTAGGCCTTTGTCTCCCAAATTATTTTGATTTTGTCCAGAATTCATGAGCAAAGAAACTGAGAAGTATGTTTGTACCTACTCCACTCAAACTTTTCCAGCAATAATCCTACAACAATTCTTATTAACATGTTTGTGAACACCTCCAAAAATATTAAAAAACTGCAGTAAAACAAATACCTATTTTAGGGATTGGCCTCTTAAACACCATATGAGTTGGCATGAGAGATTCATTAGATGTTCTTCCCTAATTATTTCTGCTTGTCCTCTTTACTATGCTTTATGGTATGGCTAAATTAGTTTGAAATCCCCACACATTTATGCTAAGACATTTATATAAAATCACAATAAACAAATGTCCATTTTGAGGATGTCTCACTTTTCATGGTTCATTTCTACAACTCCTCATTGCTTTTAAAGCATGCACTGCTAGCCTTTTCAGATCTTCACCAAGATTAGTTTATCAGGATTCATAAAGACACACTTTACAAATCTGTATATTAGCATGTAAGAAGAGATGGAAATGTGAGGGGGTAAACCCTCATTTTTTACTTCCTTCACTTTGGAAGTAAAGATGATGCTTTGCTCTGTCAGGCTTCACTCCATCAGTGCCAGATAATCACGTTCCATTATTTTGTCTTTCTTTATATGTTTCCCCTCTATTCTCATACTAGCATTTTTCTGGATTCAAATGCAAAAAAAATTAATCTTTGAGTTAGTGATTGTCACGATTAGACCGAATATTTTTGCCTCTTCTTCTTGTGACTGTGTTCATATCCATTATTGTGATTCTTTTGGCAGCCTTTCTTTCCACATCATCAGGACTATGCTGGTCTGTACATTTTCTAGTGACTGAAACACCACCTTCAGATCAACCAAAGGTTATGGGTACCTGCAGCATTTACGGTGGGAAGAATCCTGTCTATTGCATATCTCCTTATGTAACAGCATCACAGGGTTCACTAGTGTTGCTTTTAAGCTGTAAAGTGTGTTCATTTCCTGTCATATGGGCATGCCTCTAAACTGTCAGTTTTTTTGCACAATGTCCATATCTTTGCCGTCATCTGTTCTTCATAAAATTTGTTGCTTTCTGGCAAATTAATGAGGACTGAATTCACTAAATAATTACATAAATTTGAGTTTCAGATTTCACATCCTTCAGAAAATGCATGCTAATCAAAGCTGCTATTCTAGCAACTTTCTAAGTGTGTAAGTACAATTTTTAAAAATTGTCCTGATTTTAGACCTTTATCCACCCCCTCCCCATTATTTTTGCTTTGTCCAGATTTCTTGTGCTTAGAGGGTTACAAGGTACACATCTGAGTGCTATCTGGCTGGATTTTAGCATATGAAAAAATGAACACAGCAGCCCAGTAACTCAAGTAAATCCAGTGACTTATAAATCCACAGAACAAAGCAAGTAAAAAAAATGGCCACTGGAACCACAAACAGCTTACGGAGTTACTTTTATTAAATGAAACAATAAAACTATAAAAAGCACTAGCAAAAACTTTTGCCCTGCTGGCTTCTTCAGGCAAGACAAGAGTATAATGAAACAGCACATGCTCATTTATTGTCTTAATGAGTCACATGACAATAATTAATTAAACCTTTTTCTGAAATGTTCTCAGCATTGGTTTAAGTGAGACACTACCATAATCCCATGGCTTAATGGCAGTGTCTCACTTAAACCAATGCTGAGAAAATTTCAGAAAAAGGTTTAATTCATTATTGTCATGTGACTCATTAAGACAATAAATGAGTATGTGCTGTTTTATTATACTCTTGTCTTAGGTTCATAGTTTCATAGGTGTGTACTAGGCTAATTGCCCTCGAGCCTTTACAAGCCTAGCCCCAAAAAAAAAAATTGCCCAGGCACCATACCACCCGATGTTAGTTCACAGTGCCCGTATCCAGTAGTGCAACTGGAGTGATCCCTGGAGTGAAATTTCTGATACCCATCCACTCGTCAAGATTTCTCTTGAAGAGGGCCAGTGAGGTGCTCTGCTTGACATGAATGGGAAGCTTATTCCAGAGTATAGGCAGTCTTTGAGAGATGAACCTGTCCCTCCAGCTTGTTCTGTTAATTGTGGTAATGAGGTTGTGATCTCTGGAGTGTGTGGCGCGGGGGGATTGGGATTTCTTTAGGTGTAGCATTTCAAGTAGGCCTGGGCCAGACATGGCTTTGTAAGTCAAGCAGAGATCACCTCTAAGTAGATGATAAGAGACAGAGAACAGCTGAAGTTTCTTGAGTCTGTCCATGTAAGACATGTTTAAAGCCTAGGATTCTTTTTGTGAGGTACTTTTGTGGCCTCTCCAGCTGTTGTAGGTGTCTGGTCAGATACATGCCAAACGGGGCATTATATTCGATGACTGGTCTAATGAGGGATGAGTAGAGAGGGATGATGACCTCTTTCTTCCTGGATGCGAAACCTTTGGTTATAGGATGTGCCATGTAGAAGGACTTTCTGACCACAGTGGCAATATGGTAGTCGAAGGTGACGTGGCTGTTGACCTGAGTGCCCAGTTTTCTTATGGCCCCTTCAGTGTTCAGTGGGCTCCCATCAATGCGGTAATTTGTGGGAACTGTGTTTTTTTTTCAAAGGGGATGATAACGCATTTTTTGGCATTAAGCTTCAGGCCATGGTTCCAACACCAGTCATTGGTCTCAGAGAGGCCCTTTCATAGGATGTCTGCATCACATGGGGAGTTGATAATGACTCCTAGACTGCAGTCATCAGTGAACTTGGTTAGCAAGAGTCCTGCGTTGGCCTGGACTTCTGAGAACTAGATGCCAAACATGAGAAGCCCCAGGACCGAGCTCTGTGGGACTCCACTCATGACTGATCGACAGTCTGATTTAGAATCCGCAACTTTTACTCTGTGGGTCCTGTCTGTGAGCCAATTTGCAGTACCTAATGATGTAAGGATTGATGCCTAGTGTGGTGAGTTTATCAATGATACCTGAGTAAGGAATGGTATCAAAGGCCTTGGCCAGGTCGAGGTAGGCTGTATGGACTGCCTTACCCTCATCCACAGCCTTGGTGACTGTCTCAAAGAAGTCAACCAGTTCAGCAGGCAGGATCTCCCCTTGACAAAGCCAAACTGTGTGGGGTCAAGAGTTTGGGGATTGCCTATATCTTTGTTAAGCAGGTCCATGATGATGAGCACCATAGTTTTGCACACCAGGCTTGTCAGGCTAATGGGGCAATAGTTCCCAGGGTCTGTAGTTGCTCTCCCTTTATGGAAATGGATGATTGTTGCAGTGCACCATTCATTAGGGACAGAGCCTGAAGTAAGGCTGCAACTGAACAGGGCACACAGATGTGGTGCCAGTTCATTTTGTAGCTCATGTAGGACGTAGCCAGAGATATTATCAGGTCCCATGGACGCTGTATTCTTGGCTTTGGACAATGTAGCTTTTACCTGTGCCACAGAAATGGTGGGTACCAGGCTTTCTTCTGGTATTGTGATAGGGTCTTTGGGGAGGTAAAGTTGGCACTGAATCTGTCGGCCAGTATGTTGGCTATATTTGGACAGATAAAAGTACCAGAACCGACACAGCTGCAGGCAAAATTCAAATAAGAAACTTTAATTCATAAAAAAAATAGAAAGAGTAAGCGCTTTCACGGTATGTTACCATTGCTTCATCAGAGTCTGAGGGATCTCAGCTTTTTGTTGAGACTGATAAGGGAGGTTTTCCAGTCTTGTGACTTCATTTTTTTCTGCAACAGTTTCTTCCTTCTGTTGTAGAGTTTATTGATAGCTGGGGACTACCAGATTGGCTTCCTTTTTTTGGAAGACAGCATCTTAGTTCTATTTGGTATGGCAAGGTCCATGCATTTGTGTACATGCTCGTACAGTGCATTGGTGTATGATTCAGCAGTCATGCAGCTATTTTCCATTGGCATGGGTGTCGAGAAGTTAGCCACCTCTGCTTTTAGAAGCCCAAAGTCTGCTTTAGAGAAGTTTTTCAGGGTGGTCACCTTAGCAGGGGGTGTAGGTGAGATGGAGATTTCCATGGTGATCAGTTTGTGGTCAGATTTAACCAGGGAAGAACTGACTATAGGTGTGGAGCAATGGTCTCCCATGTTGGTGATAACCATGTCGAGGATGCTGCTTCCTCTAGTGGGGTTCGGAATGAGCTGGTCCAGGGCATTGGAAATGATAAATTCCAGAAAGCATTGGGCCTGTACACTGGTATTTGAATATTTTTCCTAGTTGATGGAAGGATAGTTGAAGTCACCCAGTATGAGAGTATTGGGATGGACCTTGATAGAGTCCAGGGTGCTTAAGAAGTTGGCATGTGTGCCTAGAGACATGTTTGGGGTTCTGTAGCAGGTTATGACTTGTATCGCTGTCTTACCCAGTGTTAGTTGTACCCGAAGTATCTCGGATGCATTATGCTGAGCTACCAGTCTAGAGGTGTGCATATCCTTTAGGAATATGGAGACACCACTCCCTTTGGAGCTTCCGGCCGCATTCTGGGGCTGAAAGGTATGGAATGAGTTGTAGCCTGGGAGCACAGGAGTGATTTCTGCCTCTTTAAACCAGGTCTCCGTTACAGCACAGATGACGACATTCTCCATTTTGAGGAGAGCTTCGAGTGTGTGCATTGTGAGATTTAGACTTCTAGCATTGAGCAGCATGGCCCTCATATTGCATTTGTTTGTAGCTGTTACAGTGGAATTTTAGTCTTTGGAACACTGCCTAAAAAAAGGCACTATAGGGGTGGCCAGAGCCTTAGCCAGTACCTGGAATCCCAGGGTTGACAGATGCAGGCTGTCTCTGGCAAAACATTGAGGTCTGTCAGTCATGTTGTCCCAGGCAGACAGATACTGGATCCCTTTAGAATGACACCAGAAACTTAGACAGTTGTTGAAGTCAATCATTTTCTACTATTACTGTGGTATAATTCTGGGTGATGGTAGAATACTGCTCAAGGCTATGGGCATACCTGCCTGGGCCACATAATCCGAGAGTTCCATCACATCTCTTTTCATGTAGTCCAGGGAGGTATGTCTCAGGTTATTCACACCCACATGGACAATTACTGAGTCATATTTGTACTTGTTATGGAGTGACCTGAGTGCATGTGTTATGTGACGGATCCTGACACCTGACTGTCACCTTCTCCTTGCTCAACCTAGTGAATGGGACATCAGTGTGCCTCACAATTGAGTCTCATATGATTAGTACATTGGGCAAAGTGTTTTATCTTTAAGGGCTTGGGTTGAGTGGCACACTGTGGTGATGAGCTATGTGTTCTGGGGCTGGTATTGTGTTGTGGTGGTCGAGTGCATTTCTGTCCTAGGGGGGTCTCTGTTGTTTGGGTAAATTTTTATTGAGAGCCTTCACGAAGGTGGGTGGATGGTTTGTGCTTCTATGTATGGATTGTTATGGTTGGTATTCTGGAGGGCTGTGTGTTTTATGTAGTGAGTTGCAGGTGTTGACTTTCTCCTCTTGACCACATAGTCCGGTCTTGGTTGGAGCGTGCATTGCTTCCATTTTGGTGATATAAGTGCATCTCTCACAGCTACGAGTGTTAGGAGGTAAGAAGACAGGGTTGTCTGTGTACATTAGACAGTTGCCACACTGTCTCAGAATGCCCAAGTGTACCAGGTTAGCAGGAGAAGCCCAGGAAATTGCCCTACAATCATACCAGGAGGGGTGGTCATAACTAGTAAGTACTGGTGCTGTTACTGCATAGGAACAGCTAGTGCTGATAGCACCTAAGTATGGTACAATAAATGCTACAGAAGCCTGTTAAAGTGCTAGCCAATTACACTAATTGAAGTGCAAGAAGTAAAAGAACAAGCTTGTTCTAACGGTAGAATTCAAGAGCAAACTTTCTGGCACCAGCAATAGTTACCTTAGCTGAGTGCCGCTGCACGGTGTGCAAACATGGACTTTTAATCCAGAAAGTTGAAAGGGATGGAAAAAATGCCCAAACGGCCAATTTCTGGACCAGAAACCACTCCTCTTGTGGTAGATAGGCTACCTAGTGCTTACCACTCCCAGTGATAAGCTAGAAGGCTTCCCTCCAACACAGAAAGGTCTGGGGGGCTCAGAAACTTACAAAGCAGTCCTGGATACAGCAAATCTATATCTAGACTAGACTAGTTACAGGAAAGGTGGGAAACAAGCTTAGAATGTTTTTCTTTTTTTTTTTTTTCAGAAAAGCAGAACAGTAGCAAAGACACTTTAAATTCAGTACAAGCTAGCACACTTGAGTATGTAGCAATATTAAGGCAATTACAGTTTAAATAAATGCAGATAAATTAAAAAACAAAAAAAAAAGTGCAGAGAGCAGTAAATTATGAAAAAATCAAAATGGAGGCCCTTAGTATCTCTTTTCTCCTTCTTGTTGCTCTTGTAGTTTGCAAGATGCCAAAACCAGATCCATGGAGCATAAACAAAACCCATGTAAACACGGGCTTTTAAACCAGAAAGTTGAAAGAGACAGAAAAACTATCCATATGGCCAATAAACTACAATCTCTGGGCCAGAAACCACTCCTCTTGTGGTTGATAGGCTACCTAGTGCTTACCACTGCCTGAAGAACCCAGCAGGGCAAAAGTTTTTACTAGCACTTTTTATGGTTTTATTATTTTATTTAATAAAAGTAACTCTGTAAGCTATTTGTGGTTCCAGTGGTTATTTTTTTGTACTTACTGGATTTTAGGCTACCACAGTGTGCAATTACTATTGTCACTACCTCTGATATCTTCATTTTAGACTGATCTTCTCCCCAGAATGCTGTCTTTCTTGACTTTAGTATGGCATGAATAAACTTTGCAGTGTTACTCTTAGCTGCCACTTGAATGTTTTGCATGATCATAGGTATTTTATTTAAGCAAGCTAAAGCTTCTGGTACATTTTTGTAAAGAAACACACCACTCAAACTCCTAACGCAAGAATCCTGGACAAGGCCAAAAATAATATATATATTGGGGTGTTCTTGTATTAACACCTGGTATATAGGACAAACGAAGAGGATGGTGAGAATAAGAATACTGGAACATTTGAAAGACATAAGGAATTCTAATGAATCCAGTTCAGTTGCGAAACATTTCATTGATAAACATGGTGGTTGTCCTAACACTTTGAGATTTAGTGTTTTGGGGAAACCTTTTGTTCAAAGGGGAGATAATATAGTAAATAAATTATTAGAGTTAGAAACTAGAATGATACTAAAATTTAATACTTTGAAACCAAATGGCTTAAATCAGGAATTGGGTATTTAAAAACTATTTTCAGCATTATTATACGACATTGTGTATTTATATTATATATTTATATATATATATATATATATATATATATATATATATATATATATATATATATAAATTAATTCACAAAAATATATATACATATATTACTATATTTATTTGTATGTCAAAGTATATTTTTTATGTTAATATATTCATTATTTATTAATTTATATGTATAGACAATTTTATATAAAACAAATGAACTTTGAAAATGTTTTTTCCTAAGGTCACTTTAAATAATGTTTATTCCTTTATTACACTGAAACTTTAATTGATTAATTAATTAATTGTTTCTAATCAAATGGTATAAAATGTATTGCCATGGTGGACTAAAATGTGATCCTTGAAGGCGAACTGCCGAGGTACCAGATCGTTGGAGTAATAAAGGAATTACTGGTGAAGTACTGGCTGATTGGTGTGTATTTATATTCTGCTTTTTGAGTTCTTGTGTTTTTGGCAAAAATAATATGGGTTCGGACAGAGAGCCAACATCAGGAATACATTTTAAATATTGCTGTTATAAACTTAAAAAGTTGCTAAAATAACAGGTTTTACATTAACATGCATTTTTCTGAAGGATATGAAGTTGGAAACTCAAATCTATGTCATTATTTAGTGACTGCAATCCTCAATGATTTACCAGAAAATCACAGATTTTATGAGGAACAGACCCAAAACATGAGGCAAAAATCTGAACATTCTGTGAAAATGTGGACAGTTGAGAGGTATAGGCACTCATGTTTAGTGGGTCTTGCCCAGTTAATAAATGAATAAAAAGTGCATTTCAGTATTGTCAGGGGCATAAGACAGAGCACTTGTCTATAACATCAAGAAGATCAGAAGGCATGTGTTCTATTCCCACACAGGTATTTGGATTCATTTTCCAATATAGGCACTTTAGTGAAGCATAGTGGGAGTGTTTTGGATGAAATGTTAAAAAGATATCCCATATGTCTGAGGTGGTGGTAACTCATATGGATATAGAAGATTCCAAAAGACATGTTAGAAAGAGTATTTTATAGTATAGCTTTCATGAAACATAAAATAAAAAAAAATAGTAAAGCTTTCATTAAACATAAACTAAAAAAATAAATAAATAAGATGCGCTACTTTTCACCTTTCAACCCGATTTATATATTCTGTGTGAGCACGAGTGTGTCTGTGCCTGGGTTTCTGCCTTATGCATATTCATTATCAGTACTAGATATTTAACTATTTCACTTCTATTCCATAAGACCCTGCATATTTCTATCCAAATGCAATATATTACACATATACTTTCTTCTTTGTTTTCATTTTCCCGTTTTATTTATTTATTTGTTTTACTTTCTATGTATGCTTACATCTAATGATCCTTGCTTTCTTTCTTCACCTCCTCCTTTGGCTTTTATGTGCTTTTATTGACAAATTGAACAGATGTGTTTTTTGATTGATGGCTGTTGTGTTCAGCTGCCAGAAATATTGATATTGGGAAACTTGACTTTTCCTATGCTGTGTGAGGTGTGCTTGTATAAATGCAAGTGTTTCATTTTCAAATAATGCAGAACATTTCAGATAAACAAAATGTATTGTCACTAGAATAGGAGTGTGCACAGGAATGTTTGTGAGTTAGGGATACAGAGTAAGGACAAGGTAAGGAGATACATTTAGTGTTGTATGCGTTTGTTTATGTGGTGTGTGTGTGTGTGTGTGTGTGTGTGTGTGTGTGTGTGTGTGTGTGTGTGTGTGTGTGTGTGTGTGTGTGTGTGTGTGTGTACACGTATATTAATAAAGACGATAGAGAAAACTGATCACAATACAATGCACAAAAAATTTCCTCGTTGATCATATTCTTCGCAACCATCACACATCCCAAAACAATCATTGCAAGCTTACATTTGCAGTCACACACTAACATAAATGTAAAAATCTCATACTAAAAACATTTCACTTACATTACTGTCTGATCACCAATAGGAAATTATTCTAAACACTACGTCTTCAAAATCAGTGCCACTTACCTGAAAATTCCTGTCTCACTCCTGCCTCATTCTACTAAATAAGATTATGTATTGCAGGCAAATTCAGCAAAACAAGAAATACCACAGACTTACACATTCCTGCTATCTTAGTAAAACAAATATAAAGTTACAAAAGAAACTCTACCAGAAAAACTGATGTTAACCACAGTTACCAAATATGTGATCTAGAAATACCATTAGAATTCACAGAACTAACAGTACAAAAATACGCATAAAAATCGCCCCTACAAAACATTTAAAATAGAACTTTTTGTGTGGAGAACTTTGTCACCCACACAGTTAACTCCCTAACTGCCTGCACTCAAACCTTCCTGCTCTGCACCGAAACCCCAGAACATACAGATTTTAACTCTACAGTAGTACAAGCACAAAGCAAGAGAAATAGAAGAGAATTATGTTATAGCCAATGTTCAGCAACTCAGCTATAACATAATTTGATCAACTGCACTACCAATGATTTTTACCACAAAATCTGTCCACAATAGAACTAACATTTGACCAAAACCTATGGAATCCCATATATATATATATATATATATATATATATATATATATATATATATATATATATATATATATTTAATGAGAAACTAGTGCAAAAGTAGATAAACAATTGAAAATTAAAACTTTTGCTGTGCTGGAAGAAATGAGGAAGCTGCTAGTAGGCTTAACAACGTCTTTATTCATGGTAACCAAACCATAGTCATGAACCATTTACATTTAGAGCGCTTTCATTCATTTTAAGATAGAGATCAGTCTTCTTCAGAAAATTATGTGGTACAGTATTACATGAGCTTAAAAGTGATCAATAAGTGTGGTGAGCAGAAGGGGATTGGGCTTGGGTTTTTACCTATTCCATTTCAGGATGCTATTAATGTTTAAATGTTTCTTGAGCCCTGGGGATGTGTCCGCTCTAAGGAGGATTTGCCACCTGAGTTGCTTGACTTGAAGCAAGGTGTCAGTGTTGCTGAAAGAGTCGGTGGCTTCCTCTATGACTGCGAAGTGGAATTGGGTGAACTGGGGGCAAGCCAGGCTATGCCTAGCTAATGCACTGTGAGGATCTTGTTTCTGCATGGCTTGTGCATGCTCCTTAATCCCGATCTTCAGTTTCCTTGTCATTTTCCCAACATAGTATCCTTCATATCTTGAGCATACTGCGAGGTACACTAGCTACATTGGGAATTTGACAGTTTAAATGGTACTTAATGTGGATGACAAAATTTGGAGCTTTGAGTTTCACCTGGGTGGTAGAGATGACATAATCGCACCAATGGCAGTGCCTGCATTGGTGCATATCTGGGAGTGTGTTGGGGATGTGTGGTTGGAGCCTCCTTACTGATTCAAAGGTAGCTTTGAGGGACCTGCTGCACTTGTAGCTGAAGTTGTGTTGTGTCCCTAAGGCTTGTGTGAGCTCAGGATGCTCAGTGAGGAGCGACCAGGTTTTTTTCAAGGATGCATCTAATGCTTTGGGCATCAAGTGAAATGAGAATGGGAAATCTGAGGGACTGGTCTTCTGTATGCTTCCCTTTGGGGATGAACCTGTGTTTTAGGATGGGTAGGTATTTGGTGTTCCTGAGGGTGATCACCCTTGCCATCTCTCTAGAGATGAGGTCCTCGGGGTAATGCCTTTCTAAAAAGAGTTGTTTGAGTTGAAGGCATTCAGTGTGGAAAGAATCATCTTTGCTAATGACTCTGATGAGCCTGATGCACTGCCCCTTCACAATATTGTGCTTCATGAAGTGGCTGTGCTGGCTATGGAAATCCAGGTAGTTGTTCCTGAAGGTTTGTTTCATCCTCAGCACATGGGAGGATGAGACCCACACCCATATAAGTGGTTTTACCAAGGTGGTCTCTACAAATGCTTTATTGATTATATTTCTTTCATTTGAGCAGGTACCAGCTCAGAATTGGACACATTTCTCCATAACCTGGAAAACAGCATGTAGTTCCTAAAATTCACCATCTCTGGGGAGGGGGCACCAGGTCCAATTTCTCAACCTGGACCTCAACCTGGACCTCACCATGGGCCCACAATTCCACCACTTCAAATCCACCCTCCACAAAAAACAAATCTTCAGGAACAACTATCTGGATTTCCATAGCCAGCACCCCCCACTTCATGAAGCACAATATTGTGAAGGGGCAATACATCAGGCTCAGCAGAATCATTAGCAAAGACAATTCTTTCAACACCGAATGCCTTCACCTCAAACAACTCTTTTTAGAAAGGCATTATCCCGAGGACCTCATCTCTAGAGAAATGGCAGGGGTGATCATCCTCAGGAACATGAAATACCCACCCATCCTAAAACATGCATTCACCCCCAAAGGGAAGTGCACAGAAGACCAATCTCTCAGATTCCACATTACCATTTCACTCGATGCCCAAAGCATTAGCAACATCCTTGAAAAAACCTCACTGAGCATCCCAAGCTCACACAAGCCTTAGGGACCCAGCACAGCTTCAGCTACAAGCCCAGCAAGTCTCTCAAAGCTACCTTTGAATCAGTAAGGAGGCTCCAACCACACATCCCCAACACACTCCCAGATAAGCACCAATGCAGGCACTGCCATTGGTGCGATTATGTCATCTCTACCCCCCAGGTGAAACTCAAAGCTCTAAATTTTGTCATCCACATTAGGTACCATTTGAACTGTGAAATTCCCAATGTAGCTAGTGTACCTCGCAGTATGCTCAAGATGTGAAGGATACTATGTTGGGAAAATCACAAGGAAACTGAAGATCGGGATTAAGGAGCATGCAGAAGCCATGCAGAAACAAGATCCTCACAACGCATTAGCTAGGCATAGCCTGGCTTGCCCCCACATCACCCAATTCCACTTTACAGCCATAGAGGAAGTCACTGACTCAGCAACACTGACACCTTGCTTCAATAAAGGAACTCAGGTGGCAAATCCTCCTTAGAGCAGACAAACCCTCAGGGCTCAAAGAACATTTAAACATTAAGAGCATCCCGAAATGGAATTGGTAAAAACCCAAGCCTAATCCCCTTCTGCTCACCACACTGATTAATCACTTTTAAACTCATGTAATACTGTACCACATAATTTTCTGAAGAAGTTGGAACTCTATATTAAAATGAATGAAAGCTCTCAAAATACAAACGGTTCATGAATATGGTTACTCTGAATAAAGACATTGTTAAACCTATTAGCAGCCTTCTTGTTTCTTCCAGCACAGCAAACATTTATATATATATATATATATATATATATATATATATATATATAGATACACTTCTCTTTCAAAAGAGATGTCATAATATGATTCATTTGTCAGGAACATGAAAGATCAAACGTAATTTCGGCAAAAGTAAAAAGAGCGAGTGCTGTTCACTAAAATTGTGTTCCATGGTAGTAGAGTTTACTTCTTTCTCCACTGTTGTGTGACATCAGAGTTGATAAATATAAGTTCAGGGGGTATGGGGGTGCAGAGAGGCTTGTCTCCAGCAAAAAAGATTGTTGAGTTGTTCATCGAAAGTGGTTTCAACGAAAGATTTTCATTTGTCGAAATTCCTTCGATGGGCTAGTATGAATCCTCATTTGTCATGTGTATAATTGCCATCATTTAGAGAGTTGCATAAAATGTTACCTTCCCAGAGGGTCCTTGCTTCACATATGTTGCATTGTTATTACACTGCTGTGCTTTTGTTCTGTTTTATTGTTTTCTTTCTCCTATAGACAATGGCTGCAGATTTGAGCATTTTTTGTCACTCGCTATGGTCCAATCTTGCAGTTCTTTACTTATGTTATCATCAAGGCTCACTGTCATCTCAACAGCACAAATGAGTCCTGCAGGTGCATCTTCCAAATGCTGTGTTGCCATGGATCACAGCATCTCTGACTCAGACATTGGTAAATAATGTACATTTCCTAATGTTCATAATTTTTCCTATGAAAGTCCAGCTTCATCCACTGAACTACAAATATCTTCAGACTCTTCCCAAGTCATCATTATCTCCATACTAATGCTTGAACTCTTTCCATCTGATGATCTCTTTTAGAAACTACCAGAAAAAATAGGGTGTTTCCCTAGAGTCTTTGTCAAAATAATCATAATCAAAATTAATATTAGCTTGGCTTCCCGCTAAAAGTAGGCCCTGCTAGATTTTGACTACATTTCTGATCCCTAGACCACCAGAGATGTGATGACCTCCAGAGATGTGGCTTCATTTTCACTAAATTATTGCACTTCAGCTAACGTGCCACCATGATTTAAAATGTGTGCCAGGCTAATGGCTATCTTTACTTGTTTGGGACGATTACAATTTGCTTGTGAGAGAACAGAACTGAGCATTGTTTTAATGTTTAATATGCTAATGACTTGCTAATACTACTTATACTGATTGTCTGCTTGGTTACTTCCTATTAATTTATGCTCCACTGTATTTTGCTGCTCTGTGCTTAGCTGGCTGAACTGCTGCATGCTGCACCACATGCACAGCCACATAATCGTGCACTACATAGTAGCCAATGAGTACTTGGTATACTAATATACATTGCTAAATTGGTGCGCCACATCATATCTTCTATATAGTACTATCTGCTTATCTAAACAACTCTGTGTTGGTTTGTGATTGTGCAGTTACCAAGTAAGCGAAGATTTGTTTTGATTTATATTTTTCACCAGTATTTTTCACTTTTTGTAAGAGGAAAAGAATAGCTTGTAGATAAGAAAATTTACTTTATTGATATTTTGTTGTTTTACCTCTAATTTTCACTGTTTGTTGTTAGAAAGGGGTAGGTTTTAGGCATGCAGACTCTAGCCATCTCAAGGGGCCTAGTCAGCTATAAATTCACACGGACTATGGACAGGACAATCCAGAGTTTTTCTGAAATAATTCTGTGTTTCTTTGTAATTTATTGATCTTTACTGTTAAAAAGAGGTACAACTGCAAGCAATAGTCAGCAGTAGCTACTGTGTGCATTTGCACGATGCAAAGGAATTCCAGCTTTTGTCAACATTCGCAATTGGTACAATCAGAGCAATAACTTTATTCTACTTAATTTACTATTAAGTCATATAATGTTTGTGTGATTTTCCTCACAGAAGTTGATTTAAAATCTCTGCAACTTCTGTGGTAATTGATTTTGATTATCCTTTTCTTTCACAATTCTTTATTCATTTACAGTAAATATGTATTCCTTAAATGAGTATGCTGTTAATGATTTGCTAAAGCCCAAGATTCTGGTACTGTATACTAAATGCTATGTATATGTAAAGGCAGTACCTGATAACACTGGTGATCTGTGTCCCACGTGTCAAAAGTTGGACGATTTGCTTACCATTACCATTATTATTAGCAAATCTACATATACTGAGGATGCTTGCACTTAACTGGGGAACTGTTGTCACATATATTAATGATGCATTATCAGTGGCAGTGGTAAGCACTAGGTAGCCTATCTACCACAAGAGGAGTGGTTTCTGGCCCAGAAATTGTACTTTATTGGCCATTTGGGCAGTTTTTCTATCTCTTTCAACTTTCTGGTACAAAACCTCACATTTGCGCTTGCTTCCCGCCTTTCCTGTAACTAGTCTAGTCCAGATACAGATTTGCTGTATCCAGGACTGTTTGTAAGCTTCTGAGCAGTGCCAAAGTCTGCTCTTCAGTTTTTCCCTTAGATCTGATAGTTCTCTCCTCTCCTGCACTTTTACTAGCTTATTAGTCTAGCACTTTACCAGACTTCTTGTAGCAATTATTGTAGCATACAAAAGTGCTACCATCATTAAACGTTCTACAAGGAAACAGCTCCAGTACTTATTATTAATGCCCACCCCTCCAAGTATGTCTAAAGGACAGTTCCATGTGCTTTCTCCTATGTGAACTTGGGCATCCGGGGGCAATGTAGCAACTGCCTCATGTACACTGACAACCCTCTCCTCTTACCTCCCAACATTCAGGCTTGCGAGAGATCCACTTACATATCCAAACTGGAAGCCACACACTCTCCAGCCAAGACCGGAATAGCTGATCAAGAGGAGAAGATCAGCACTTGCACCATACCACATGGAATACATAGCCTTCCAGAACACACACCAGCACTGCCTTCACATAAAATTACAAACCACACACACACCTTCGTGGAGGCTCTCAATAAAAATCTACCCAAACAGCAGAGACCTCCAAGGCAGAAATGCACTTGACCACAACAACACAACACTAATCATGAGACACATAACTCTCCTAAACAGTGTGCCACTCAACCAAAGCTCCTAAGACAAAACAGCATGCCCAACTCACTAGTCATAGGTGACTCAATAGTGAGGCACACAGATGTCCCACTCACTAGGTTGAATAAGGAGAAAGTAACCATCAGCTGCCTGTCAGGTGCCAGGATCCACCAGATAATGAACACACTCAGGTCCCTCAACAACAGGTATAAATATGACTCTGTCATTGTAAATGTGGGTGTGAATGACCTGAGACGTACCTCCCTAGACTACATGAAAAGAGACACGGAGGAGCTCTTGGATTATGTAGCCCAGCCAAGTATGACCCTAGCCCTAAGCAGCATCCTACCATCACCCAGAATGATACCACAGTAAAAGCAAAAAATGATTGATTTCAACAATTGGCTAAGTTTCATTGTGTCATTCTAAGGGGATCCAGTATCTATCTGCCTGGGATGACATGACTGACAGACTTCAATCCTTTGCCAGAGATGGCCTGCATCTGTCACCCCTGGGCTTCTGGATACTGCCCAAGGCTCTTCCCATCTCTATATTGCCTTTTATAGGTGGTGTCCCAAAGACCAAATTACCACCGTAACAGCTACAAACAAATGCTATCTGAGGGTCATGCTGCTCAACGCTGGAAGTCTAAATCTCAAAATGCACTCGATCGAAGCACTCCTTAAAATGGAGAACATCAACATTTGTACTATAACAGAGACCTGATTTAAGGCAGCAGAAAGCACCCCTGCACTACAAGGCTATAACTCATTCCACACCTTTTGGCCCCAGAACTTGGACCGAAGTTCCAAAGGTGGCGGTGTTTCCATATTCATAAAGAATGCGCACACCTCCAGACTGGTAGCCTAACATAACGCATCAGAGATACTTCAGGTGCAGCTAACATTGGGTAAGACAGAGATTCAGGTCATAGCCTGCTATAGGTCCCCAACAATGTCCCAAGACTCACACTCCACGTTCCTTAGCACCTTGGAGAATATTATGGTCCAACCTAACACTTTCATACTGGGTGACTTCAACTACCCCTTCATTAACTGGGAAAACTACTCATGTACCAATACATTTGCCCAACGTTTCCTGGAATTCATTAATTCCAATGCCCTGGACCAGCTCATTCTTACTCCCACTAGAGGTAGCAACATCCTTGACCTGGTCATTACTAACATGGGCAACCATTGCTCTACACCAATAGTCAACTCCTCCCTGGTTAGATCCGACCACAAACTAATCACCTTGGAAATCGACATCCCTCCCACCCCACCCCCAAAGGTA
Source organism: Protopterus annectens (assembly GCF_019279795.1). NCBI lineage: Eukaryota > Metazoa > Chordata > Ceratodontiformes > Protopteridae > Protopterus > Protopterus annectens. The sequence continues at coordinate 358,118,937 of NC_056746.1, read as the reverse complement.
ACCACCATGAAAAACTTCTCCAAAGCTAACTTTGGGCTCCTAAAAACAGAGGTGGCTAACTTCACGGCACCCATGCAAATGGAGAATAGTTGCATGACTGCTGAATCATACACCAATGCACTGTACGAACATGTACACAAATGCATGGATATCGCTATACCTAATAGAACTAAGACACTCTCCTCCAAAAAAAGGAAGCCAATCTGGTGGTCCCCTGCCATAAACAAACTCTACAACAGTAGGAGGAAACTGATGTGGAATAAGGTGAAGTCCCAAGACTGGAAAAACTCTCATCACCCTCAACAAAAAATTGAGATCCCTCATGAAATCCTCTAAAGCTAGCTATGAAAACAGAATTGCAGCAGATAGTAAAGACAACCACAAGGCCTTCTATAGTTATGTAAAGAATCTTTACAGCAATATCCAGATTTGCTCTGAGTTACTGCACAGTGGTACTTTCTATAACGAGCCAACAGATACTGCCAATATACTGGCCGACAGATTCAGTACCTACTTTACCACTCCCCCCCCAAAGTACCAATAGCAATACCAGTCGATTGCCAGGCACCCAGTATTACTGCTCCACAGGTTAAAACAGCACGGCCAAGAATACAGCTTCTATGGGATCTGACAATATTCCTGGCTGTGTTCTACATGAACTACAAAGTGAACTGGCACCTCACCTGTGTGCCCTGTTCAATTACTGTCTCACCTCAGGCTTTGTCCCTACCGAATGGCACACTGCTACAGTCATCCCTCTCCACGAAGGAGGAGTGACTACAGACCCTGGGAACTATTGCCCCATTAGCCTGATGAGTCTGATATGAAAAGCTATGGAATGCATCATCATGGACCTAATAAACAAGGGTATAGGGAATCTCCAAACTCTGGATCTCACACAATTTGGTTTTGCAAAGTGTAGGTCATGCCTGCTCAACTTGGTCGACTTCTTTGAGTCAGTCACCAGAGCTGTGGATGAAGGCAAGGTGGTTCATACAGCCTAATTTGATCTGGCCAAGGCCTTTGATACCATTCCCCACTCAGGAATCATAGAAAAACTCACTAAGCTAGGCATCAACCCCTATATAATTAGGTGGGTTGCAAACTGGCTCACAGATAGAACCCCACATTGTTCAAGTAGCTGACTCCAAGTCAGACTGCTGACCAGTCATGAGTGAAGTCCCACCGGGTTTACTCCTGGGTCCTCTCCTGTTTGGTATCTACTTCTCTGAAGTCCAGGCCAACACAAAGGGACTCTGGTTGACAAAGTTCACAGATGATTGCATGTTGGGAGCTATTATTAACTCCCCAAGTGATGTTGACATCCTACAGAAAGGCCTCACTGAGAACAATGACTGGTGTCAGAACCATGGCCTTAAGCTCAGTGTCAAAAAATGTGTCTTCATCCCCTTTGGGAAAAACCCAGTTCCCATAAATTACCACATCGATGGTAGTCCACTGAACACAGAAGGTGTTATAAGAGATCTGGGAACACAGGTTGACAGCAACCTCTCTTTTGACCACCACATTGCCACTGCGATCAGAAAGTCCTTCTATGTGGCACATCTCATTACTAAGGCTTTTGTATCCAGGAAGAAAGAGGTCATTGTCTACCTCTACTCTTCCCTCATTAGGCCAATCATTGAGTACAATGCCCCATTTGGCATGCACCTCACTAGAAACCTGCAACAACTGGAGAGGCCGCAAAAGTACCTCACAAAGAGGATCCTAGGCCTTAAACACTTGTACTATATGGACAGACTCAAAAAACTCCAACTATTCTCTGTCTCATGTTGCCTACTTAGAGCCGATCTCTGCTTGACAAAGCCATGTCTGACCCAGCTCTGTTAAAAATGCTGCTGTTAGAGTGTGCTCAACAATATACTAAGGTTGAAAGTAATTTTGCTGCAATTATGCAACATAAATAATGTATAAGATAAAGCTTGCTTAAATGTAGAAATAGAGTTTAGTAATATGTAATCAGCATCCATACTAAATTACCATGGCTTGGAAAAGGAATCTGCTGAATGGACATTTTTCCCCTTACAGACTCAAAACAGGATGTATGCAAGAGCAAAAATACAAAATCTGCTTTTAAAGAATGGACACTTTTCCCTTACAGACTCAAAACAGGATGTATGCAAGAGCAAAAATACAAAATCTGCTTTTAAAGAATGGACACTTTTCCTTACAGACTCAAAACAGGATGTATGCAAGAGCAAAAATACAAAATCTGCTTTTAAAGAATGGACATTTTTCCCTTACTGACTCAAAACAGGATGTATGCAAGAACAAAAATGCAAAATCTGCTTTTTATACAAAGATCCAAATAAAATACAGGATGTTCACACTGTCAGAAAAGCTGATCTCTGACAATGTGTTTTCTCAAAAATATGTTTTTCTTCATAAAAAACAGGATATGCTTATCAGCATTGACATAAGAACACATGTTTCTATACACAGATTCAAATAGAATACAGGACAATGTGTTTCCTCAAAAATATGTTTTTCTACATGGACATCAGGACACTGTTACAGGATATTCACACTGTCAGAAAAGCTGGTCTCTTACAAGACATTGTTAAACAAGGAAGTTTAGTATTGTTTCTACAGGATAAGCAATTCTCCAAAATATGTTTATGCATGACTAAAAAGAGTATATAAAGAGCTGTATAAATCCAGTTGTTTAGGGATATGGTAGGAACACATTTGGTGTTCTGAGGTAAATGTTATATCTCTCACATCTTCTGTACTATATGAGAAGTAAAGTTGGAACAGTACTTTTAAGCTGCAACGTGGTTTCATTTGATTTATTATAAAAAGTTATTTGTTACTGCTCTTTAAAGTTGATGCTGCAAAGTATATTCTCTCATCAGTGTATATTCTGCAAGTTTCTGTATGCAACAGACTGTGAATGCAAATATAATCAGACTTTGAATTTTAGCAGAATCCAGCCAGCAAGACTGAGTGTCATAAGAACACTGCAAATCCATCACACCAAGCAGTAAGCAGATCCATGTAATTTTTTCAATGGTGAGCTAGCCTGCATTTGAACCTACAATCTGCATTCAACCACAGGAGGAGTGATGGTAAGCCCTGCAGAGGGTCACTTCAGTTAAATTGCAGTAACTAACATTTGTACGTATGTGTCAATTCTGAACAGAAGTATTCCAGTTTATGCAGCTTGCAGTAGTACAGTTTTTTAGACGTCTACATCTGGAGTGAGACTGAAGTTCCAGTCGCAGTGCCATAATTTCGCTAAGAAAAGGGGAATATCCACTAGCACAGCAGTCTGCTGCCTGTTGTGCTTTCCCAGCTTCTCAAGTGTCTTTGAAAAATTTCCAGCCATCTGCAACAACAGCCTGATCACCTGTTTTCTTGCTTACTGGTAAGACTTTTTTTCTACGTCACATTTTTTTTTTTTTTTTTTTTAGTATGGATGCTATCAGGCAGAATTCTAGCAAATGTAAGCCAAGTTTTACTCTTAATGTAGCAGAACAACCAGATAAAATATGGAGTAAATTGCAATGTTGGTATACACAACACATTAGTAAGTGTAAAACCTTGTTAGGGCAAGTTGACATACCATCATTATGTAAGTGGATTGAAACATTTGATTGGTATTTGCAACAAAAAATGAAGTATATCATAGTAAATGTTTATTGTGTGATTCAAAGGAAACTGCATTTTGTGTAATATGCCATAAACAAGTATTGCATGATATTGCTAAAAACTAGACTGTGCAGACAGATCTGTTCATGATAAAGAAATTATTAATAATACACAGTTTTCATTATATCCAGATGTAAAGCAGTTATGTCCTGTTAGTACATTAATTTCTGAATTACAACAGCAATCAAATCTGTTATTGACAGAGTCCCCTGTAGATCTTGTAACTCCCTTTAAAAATTATGTACAAGCATGGAATGATGCCACGGCTACACATACAGATGAGGACAGAAACAAAGTTTATGATACATTGACAGAAGACTTTAATAAGTTTTTAAAAGAGAAACAAAATGAATTTAAAATGTTCAAAACTGACATTCAAGATCTCTGTCAAAAGTGCATAGGAGCTCTGCAGTCAAAAGAGGAATCCAATAACAGATATCATATATCCCTTAAACACTTACAGGTAGAAATGACAAACCTTAAACAGCATCTGAAGGAAAAGGAAGAAGAATTAGATGAATTAACAGAGACTAACCTCCAAAATACTATTTTGATATCCCAGCTTAAAGAAGAGTTAAAAAACACAAAACCAGTCCAAATTATAGAACAGGGACAGGGAACCACTACAGATTTATATACGCAGTCTAGATTATTACAGAGTTTACCACAGTGGAATGATAAAAAAGGCATATTTTATAACATGCTTACATTTGAAGAATGGGTGGCATATACAGCAGGATCAGATATATGGACAGATGCATTACTTAGATGTTTCTGGATTTTCATTCCCAAATGTTTTAAAACTTTCATACAATTAAAGCAAGATGATTATCAGTTGAACACTAAAGTAGGACGTATGACAGCCGTTTTAATGGCATTTACGCAAGGGCAGCCTCTCACAGCCAAATTATTAGATAATTTTAAAATTACTATAACAGATAAATTAATGGAACAAAGTGATCATTTTAGACTTGCATTTCAAATCATATATAAAAACAGACAGAGACATGGGAAAAAGAGACATACAAAAACAGTTAATACATTGCTTCTTAGAACAAGTCAAAGGGGTTCCAGGGGATATTAAATGTATCTACGAAGAAAATTCTGATACCCTCACTGATTTGGTACAAAAACTAATGAGGGACGGACTATGGCCGATGATGGGACTTTATACTCACACCATATCTTTGCATGTGAAGATAATAGTGAGCCATTTGAAGTAATTGGTGAAGTCAACAACAGGGCACGTCAAAGATGGTGTGACCAACCACCAGCTGAAAGAGCTGTGTCAGCACCACCAGCTCCTGCCTCTATGCTTGTAGTACCAGGATCAAGCACAGGTAATGAGCAAAAGGCACCAACATGCTTCTTTTGTAAAAAAATAGGACATGTTAAGCAAAATTGTGATCATTACAAAGCCTGGCGCAAAAAGAAAGAAGAACAGGGAGTGTTTCCAAAAAGAGAGCAAACAAATTTACAAGAAAAGTCAGAAAAGCAGGATCATGTACAAAAACCTTACAATATTAGTAAAAACAGTTATAAGAGCCATCAATATACAGGAAAAGGGAAAGTATGCCTGGTAGATTTTCAAACAGTTTCACCTGTAAATCCGAAACATTTGATAGAACAGGCAGAAGGAATAGCTAGGCAGCAGTTAAAAAAAGAGATTGAAAAACCTAAATATGTAGATCATTCAGACACAGAAGAAGATGACAAACAAAAACATGAGGTGTGTCATATTGCATTTGATAATAAAGGAGAGGATGAGTGGATTTCCTTACAATAGGGATGTGCCCCCCCCTACTCTGGTATCTTTCCTGACTACCTTTAAAAAGGGTCGAGATGGACGACTACTGATTGATATTTGGGTAGAGGGGTCACTGTGGAAAAATGTCTTAATAGACACAGGAGCAGCAGTATCTGTCACAAACAGACAGTTACCAGTAAATCCTATAAAAAAGTTTGCATTTCAGCATTTAATGGCACAGGATGCTATGCAGTGAGTAGCCAAAATGTGGACATAAAGTTTAGTCAAGAGGGACAAATATGGAAGGGTGCATTTTAATGCATCCATCTTGCACAAATACCATTATTGGTATGGACATTCTAGGACCTTTAGGCATAGTAATTGATTTACCTAATGAAATTCTGTGGATGGGAGACAAACAACAAAGAGAGGAAGAGCAAAATACAGGTTGCTATGCAATCTCTCTACCTGACAAACCTGAAAACCTACAGGCTATATAAATACAGACAGTGAGGATGTATGGAAGCATTTACAACAGCAATTCCCAAATCTATGGTCCAAGGGTCCCAGTGATTGTGGGAAACTAGAAAGCCCAGTAGGAATAGGAAGTGATCAGGACTATATACCACCTTTTCAAAAACAATATCCTATTCCTAGGGAAGCAGAAGAACATATGGAAAAATGTATTGCAGAATGGGAAAGAGAAGGGATTATACAAAAGGCAACAGTCCTACAAATTCACCAATCTGGCCAGTTAAGAAAAAGATGGTAGTTATCGCCTTGTTATTGATTTACTAAAGGTTAATCAATATACCACTCCTAGAGCACACTTGATTCCAGGAGTCCCAGAGTTGGCTGCACATATTAAGCCACAAAGTAAGTGGTTTACAGTAATAGATTTAGCAAATGTTTTTTTGCAGTGCCACTCAGGAAAAAAGATTGGCCAAGATTTGCCTTTACATTTAAAACCAGCAATATGTTATGACAAGGTTACCCCAAGGGTTTCAAAACAGTCCAGTTATTTTTCATCAGACAGTAGGATCCATTCTACAACATTTGGAAAAGGATGATTCAGTAATACATTACATTGATGATATTTTAATTCAGTCAGAAACAGTAGAGGAGCATGTACGGCTTCTTAAGAGAGTTTTTCATACTCTACAGCAAGCAGGGTTTAAGGTTAAAAGTGAAAAATTCAGTTTATGACACAAAAGTTAAGTTTCTAGGTACTATTATAAAACCAACAGGAAGATCTCCTTGCCCTGTACGTGTACAAGGCATTTTACAAATGGAAAAGCCACTGACTATAGCAGACTTACATAAATTCATGGGAATCATGAATTACAATAGGGAATTTATAGAGGATTATGCAGCCGTGGCTGCTCCGCTATACAAAATGTTACATGAACAAAAGAACTCCACCTTTTTAGAGTGGGGATCTCATGAAGAGGAGGCATTTTCACAGATAAAAATAAAACTAGCACAAGCTACAGAACTAATAGCGCCCACTCCAAGGTTACCATTTATGTTACAAGCAGCAGCAGGGAAAAAAACACTGTCTGTGGTACTACTACAGGAATGGCCACATGGTAGTGACAACAGAATGGAAAAAACATTACGCCCAGTCACTTTCTTTAGCAGAAAGATGACTCCAGTGGAATTGGGTTACCATCCATGTATACAGCAGTTATTAGCCATTTACTGGGGTATTAAACAAACTGAATATTTGACCGCATTTTCCAGCATTATAGTACAAACACCACATCAAGCTGTAAAAGCTTTGATAGACAGTTTTGAAATGAATAAAATTACAGATGGTATTAGTCAGGCAGTCTTTGCAAAATGGATGGCACTTTTGGAATGAAAACTGTTACTATACAGACAGGGATAAATACCATTTGTCAAACCATATGGGATATGAAGGAAAACAGCATAACTGTTTAGAAAAGATAATGTCACCTGAGGTGCAATTTTAGCATCTGATTTTGATCACTTTAAGCCATCCATCTTTGTGGATGGAGCACGATATTGGGACCAAGGCAGATACTGGACAGGATTTGCCATAGTTCCAGAGAATCCACAATTGGGTTCTCCTGAACTAATCAAGTTACCAGGGCATATGTCAGCTCAAAGAGCTGAACTGGAGGCAGTATTGTATGTGCTAAAGTATTACAATCCTATTAACATTTTTTCAGATAGTGCTTATGTAGTAAATTCTTTAAGACTACATATGGAAACCTGGGTAAGACGAGGATTTGTGGATAGTGTAGGTAAACCATTACGGCATGCTGAAGTATTAAAAGACATATATAAAGTTATAACAATGTCAAAACAACAAGGACAGTATAGCATCTTAAAAGTAAAAGCACATCAAAAGCCAGCCAGTGAAACTTACAGATTAAATGTGTTAGCTGATACCTTGGCCAAACAAGCAGCACAAAATGGAAAAGAACTTCCAGAATATGAGTATGCCAATGTAGAAGTTAGTGTCTTAAAAGAGCTAGATAAAGAGTCAATAGAGAAAGACCTTGTAAATATACAAAACAACAGGGCTTAAAAGAAGAAACTGATCAGTGCAGATTGGCAGGTATACCACCAAAGGAGTACTATGCATACACGACCTCCAAAGGGTTACAGTTGCCATATGTACCATTTCAGTTGGCACGCCAGTTGGTCAAGTTAAATCATCAAATACTGGGCCATATAGGAACTGATAAGTTATGGGCAGTTGTAAAAGAAAAGTATTGGAACCCAAATTTAAAAAGGTCTGCAAACTGATTATAGAAGAATGTTTAATCTGTCTTCAGGTAAATGCTAAAAGCAAAAGGCCTCAGTTACATCGAGTACAGCCAGCGGATGGGCCATGGTATGCAGTTCAAATAGATTATGCAGGTCCATTACCAACAACAAAGGGAGGTTACAGATATCTACTAGTAGTAGTGGACGTCTTTTCAAAATGGGTAGAAGCAATTCCTACCAAAACCATGACAGCAAAAGCAACAGCAGAAGCCTTATGGAAAAATATTTTCTGTCATTGGGGATGGCCACGGGTTATAGAGTCAGACAATGGCCCACAGTTTGTTAGTGATCTCATTAAACAAATGTGTAATTTGTTAGGCATACAGCAAAGGTTTCATGTACCATACCATCCACAATCTAATGGCATTGTAGAACGTATGAATCGGATGTTAAAAGAACGTCTAAAAAAGGCATGCTTGGAAAAGGGCAATACATGGGTACATCATCTGCCTGGTATTTTAATGGGTATTCGAGCAACACCAAACAGCAAAACAGGTATTTCCCCATATGAAATAATGACAGGCCGCAAAATGCCCATACAATTACCATTTGATCCAGATTTACCTAATGGTAGGCCCATTCTAGAAATTAGCAAACATCAGGAATGGCTAAAACAACTTACTAGTATATGTGACTATAATGCAAGGGAGCAAGCATTCCATCTATGGAAAAAGGTGCCAATAATACCAGCTGAAGAAAACCTTCCCTGTGGAACCAAAGTATTGGTAAAAACATTCCAAATGGAAGGACCACGGGCTAGCAATTGGCAAGGCCCTTTTGAAGTAGTGGAACAAATTGGACCATTAGTGTACAAAATCAAAGGAAAAAAGAAAAACAGAACAATGTTGGTACATAAAGATCAACTAAGAATGATAAAAATAGTGAACAATGTAAATCTGATTAAATGTATTCTTTTGTAGGTTTCCAACAGAGAAAACCCTAATGAAATTGACATGGTTTAAAGTGCATCCTTTTGGAAATCCAGTTTCGGATGACCAAAGGCAAAATGATTCAACAATGGAATTTCTATTTAAAGGATGTTTTTTTAAATTGATAATAGCTATTATACTAACTATTATTGTATTGCTTAGTATTAAATTATACTTACAACCTGTTAATCAAACTGTAAAGTTACATAAGAGAGAGAGTAAAGAAATGTGGAAAATGAACAAGACTGGTCACCATCTTTAATACTTTCTTAGCAAGACAATGTTGGTATGCAAAAGCATGAATGTTTCTAATTGTTGGGTATGTAGTTTAATACCAAAAATAACAGGGTAATGCCTCTAATACCTATTCCACTAAATTCTCTTAGTAGTTGGAGAGTATTAATAAATGAAACAGGAGATCAAGTTATAAATGTACAATTATGTAAAGCAAGAGTACAGTTATCTGCTATAGTACAGGGGATCACATGTTTTCAACAAAATGGAACTGTTCCAGTGGGTAATAGCAATTGTATTCAAACAATTGAAATGATAAATTTTCACAACCACATACCAGTACGTGGAGTATTTTCACATGGTTTTCCTATTTTAATACCAATTAAGGGTCAGTTAATATTAAGTGACACAGCAGTATTTCACTTTTCACAAAATGACAAAAATGACTGTAAAACTAATATTACATGTTGGAGAAGTAAAACAGATAAAAACTTTACAGTTGTACATGATAAAACTCCTACTATGGGGCAAGTAAATGGCAGTCTGGTAAATAGCAGTGTTGCTCTATCAGATGGGTTATATTACATCTGTGGTAAATATGCTTATAAATGGTTACCAAAGGGATGGGATGGCACCTGTTATATAGGATTAGTGGTACCAGCAATGCATCATGTAAAAGAGTTACCAAAAGGAAACATTAGGAATACAAAAAAAGAAAAGGGATATATTACCTGTAATTGAAAGTCCAGAAAATCCAGTAGACACCTTAGATACATCACGATATATCATCAAAATCTTGATTATATTAAATTAAAAGATATGGATTTAGGAGATGATGTAATCTCTGGAGCAGGTATTTTCCCTTGGTACAGGGCTGCAAAAGCCATCTGGGAACTGAGAAAACTATCTAAACTAGTTGAGGTATTGGCAAATGCCACTTTCAATGCAGTCCTTGACATTACTGTCAAAATGACAGCAATACGAACTATGGTTTTGCAAAATCGAATGGCATTAGATTACATATTAGCATCACAAGGGGGTACATGTGCTTTAATAGGAGAGCAGTGTTGTACATTTATTCCAGACAAAACAGAATCTGTAAAAGCACATTTAGAAGTGATTGCACAAGTGTCTCAACATACTAGAAAAACTGGAATGATGACTGGAGTGAATGGTTTAGTAATCTATTTACAGGATGGACAGGAAAAATCACTGTATTTTTAATTTCTTTTATTGTTATTGTAATGCTTGGTTGCATATTATTTACATGTATTAAAGTCTGCTTAGCAAAAGCTAGTCAAGTTACTGTTGTTAATTGTCATAATGAAAAAGTATTACCAAATAATGCTGAATTTATTTCTCTAGTTTAAAATAAAAAAGACGGAATTGTTAAAGTGTGCTCAACAATATACTAAGGTTGAAAGTAATTTTGCTGCAATTATGCAACATAAATAATGTATAAGATAAAGCTTGCTTAAATGTAGAAATAGAGTTTAGTAATATGTAATCAGCATCCATACTAAATTACCATGGCTTGGAAAAGGAATCTGCTGAATGGACATTTTTCCCCTTACAGACTCAAAACAGGATGTATGCAAGAGCAAAAATACAAAATCTGCTTTTAAAGAATGGACACTTTTCCCTTACAGACTCAAAACAGGATGTATGCAAGAGCAAAAATACAAAATCTGCTTTTAAAGAATGGACACTTTTCCCTTACAGACTCAAAACAGGATGTATGCAAGAGCAAAAATATAAAAAATCTGCTTTTAAAGAATGGACATTTTTCCCTTACTGACTCAAAACAGGATGTATGCAAGAACAAAAATGCAAAATCTGCTTTTTATACAAAGATCCAAATAAAATACAGGATGTTCACACTGTCAGAAAAGCTGATCTCTGACAATGTGTTTTCTCAAAAATATGTTTTTCTTCATAAAAAACAGGATATGCTTATCAGCATTGACATAAGAACACATGTTTCTATACACAGATTCAAATAGAATACAGGACAATGATTTTCCTCAAAAATATGTTTTTCTACATGGACATCAGGACACTGTTACAGGATATTCACACTGTCAGAAAAGCTGGTCTCTTACAAGACATTGTTAAACAAGGAAGTTTAGTATTGTTTCTACAGGATAAGCAATTCTCCAAAATATGTTTATGCATGACTAAAAAGAGTATATAAAGAGCTGTATAAATCCAGTTGTTTAGGGATATGGTAGGAACACATTTGGTGTTCTGAGGTAAATGTTATATCTCTCACATCATCTGTACTATATGAGAAGTAAAGTTGGAACAGTACTTTTAAGCTGCAACGTGGTTTCGTTTGATTTATTATAAAAAGTTATTTGTTACTGCTCTTTAAAGTTGATGCTGCAAAGTATATTCTCTCATCAGTGTATATTCTGCAAGTTTCTGTATGCAACAGACTGTGAATGCAAATATAATCAGACTTTGAATTTTAGCAGAATCCAGCCAGCAAGACTGAGTGTCATAAGAACACTGCAAATCCATCACACCAAGCAGTAAGCAGATCCATGTAATTTTTTCAGCTGCATCTAAAGAAATCCCAATCCCTCCATACCACACACTCCAGAGATCTCAACCTCATTACCACAATCAACAGAACATGCTGGAGGGACAGGTTCATAACCCAGAGACTGCCCATGCTATGGAATAGACGTCCCATACATGTCAAACTGAGCAGTTCACTCCCCCTCTTCAAGATAAATCTTGATGAGTGGATGGGAAATAGAACATTTACCCCAGAGATCACTCCAGTGGCTCTACTTGACAGAAGCACTGGGAACTAAGTTGGGTGGCACGATGCCAGGGTAATCCCATGGGCTAGGCTTGCAAAGGCTCCAGGGCCATTAGCCTAGTACACACCTATGAACCTATGATCCTATAAATAATGTTAGGCAAAGAGCAAATAGGACACATTTGGGAAAGGAAGTGTCTGTTGTCAATAAAGACCACTCAGCTCCTATTGAACAAAATATTACAGTTTAATAATAAAGTATTTGGTTATTTTGTATTGAATGGCAAGAGGATAGCACACTACAGGATCCAGCCCCCCCCAATGCCTCATTGTTAAAACCCAACGCTTTTGGCAAAGCCAGTTATCTAACTCCACCCTGTGATCGAACTAAGCAGCCTCTCATTTTAAGTAGTTTCTCTGTGCTCTGTTTAAGCTACAGGAACTTTGGCTTCACTGTGAAACTACTACCACTTGTTGAAAGGTCAGCTTCTCCCATTAGTGTATGAAATACCTCTTTGTGTGAAGCTGCGCTGACTTCTTTTAGTATCTTTATGAGCTAATAGTAGCTGCTGGATTGCTGCTGACTCTAGAATACTGGAGCTAAGTATATTGACCTAGTCTAGCTGACATAAACTGATTGTTTTTTTTTTTTGTTTTTGCAGTCAGCTCAGTTTCATGGCTCATCCCACTCCATTCGCCCTTCCCTTCGCTCGGGCACACTCCACTCCGCTACCCTACCCCCACTCCCACATTCATTATATTTATACCTAGACTGACCACATCCCTACCCTGCCCCATCCAATCCTCACCCTTCCTAGAACTCTAGCACTACCTATCTACCAACTCCTTCCATCTCTTTCTCCAGTTCTCCAACCCTCCCAATTATCATGCACTACCTTTACACCCTTCTCACCAATACCTTGCTTCTCCACTTTCTATACTTCACCTACAACTCCACCTCCCCCATCACTCCACATCAAACACTTCCAGTCACCTACACTCCCACAGTCACCCCACCACTCTCATTGCCACTCTTATAGTAACATCAGCCCACAACTCTTCAACCACTCTCTCTCTCTCTCTCCTCTCAAACACTTACACACCCATTATTCTACACCCCCAACACCCATATGCCTCCAAATAACAAACAGACTTAAACTTCTTCTCCTTTACTCCATTACCCAAATTAAACCTCAGGCTGACATCCATCCTAACCCAGGCCCCAACAACTGCTATGCACAACATACAATATCCTCCACATGTTCCAGTCTCACCATCTCAACTCAATGTATTTTTCACTCACATCCCTACCCCCTTCTAAACAACCTCTAATTCAGATCTACTCCTGTTAAACCTAAATCTCCATAGCATCATGAATAAGACCAGTGAGTTCCATGCCACCCTATCCACCTGCTCACCAGATATTGCTGTTATAACAGAAACCTGGCTAAAGCCCTACATTAAGGACAGCAACATTCTAACAATAGGCTATATCATCTTAAGAGCAGACAGAATCAACAAATGTGGAGGTGACATTGCAGTTATATTTAAAAATACTCTAAAAGTTGCCCAACTAAACTGTACTCCTCCCAATCTACCCAACTCTGAAATATTAATTACCCACCTTGAAATCAACCCCAACAAGGCAATAATAATAATCGCCACCTACCTCCCTCCAGGCAACACCCTCCCCACTGTGGAACACCTACTTTCCTGGGCAGCCACTACATTCACCCAAGAAACTATTGTTCTTAATGACTTCAACTTAGATTGGTACACCTGTGCTATTAATAACCCATCCAATTTTATTAATCTCTTCAACATCACCCAAACAATAAACTGCCCAACTCGTATTGACAATCATACTAGCAAACAGTCAACATTAGACTGGATCCTAACTAACAAACCTAGCCTTGGCTTCTCAGCTGAGTGCCTACCTGACTCCCGCTGTGACCACTATCCAACCTTACAGGAAATGCGTGTACTCCCAAACCAATGTTCACTACAAATGCATCACCTCCATGAAAAACTTCTCCCCCACTACTTTCAACCTTCTACTACAACAATGTAACTGGTCCTCATTTAAGCACCTACATTTAGATGATGCTGTACAGTACTTCAATGAAACCTTCCTTACAATAGTGAATAATCTAACCCCTACCAGAAGAGTTGGTATTAGGGCCAAGCCTCTACCATGGCTATTCAAAGACAACAAATTACTAATGGGACATAGAGACAAAGATTATCATATTTTCAAAAACAAAGCTGACCTCTTTAACTATCAACAACTAAGAAACTTAACAAAAAAAGAAATAAGAAGAGACAACCAAGTTTACTTTCTATCCTGTCAGTAAATAAACCAAAACAACCCACAAAAATTCTGGCTTTCCATCAACCAACTCCTAAAACCAGGGGATACCTCTACCCCCCTGCCTGCTACCTCAAATGACTCAGTCCCTATCTCTACTCAATTTAACACCCATTTCATCAACACCGTCGCCTCTCTTCTAGACAACCAACCAACCCAGTCACTTTCTGTCCCCACCCCAGCTATTGACAATCATAGCCCCTTCTTCTTCTCACCCATTCACACTAAGTACACAAAATCTCTCCTGTCCAAACTCAAACCATGCTGCACAGCTGCAGACAAACTCCCTAATGAATTTTTAAAACTTGCAGCCCCTTCAATTGCATACCCCATCTCAATCCTGATCAACTGCTCTATCAAAGAACATTATGTCCCACTCTTATGGAAAATGTCTCATATCATATCTCTCCACAAAGGTGGTCCCTCCAAAGATCTAACCATATATATATATATATATATATATATATATATATATATAGCCATACTTTCCCCCTTGGGAAACCTTTAGAAAAATGCATCCACAACCAGCTCATATCCTACTTCCTTAAAAATAACATCCTTTCCAACTCTCAGCATGGTTTCAGACCAAAGTACTGCACCAGCACTGCCCTTTTTACTTTCACTAACACCATCCACCGTCTCATGAATGAAGGCCAACATGTCGCTTTCATATTTCTCGACACATCTAAAGCCTTTCACACCGTAACCACCAGCTTCTACTAAATAAACTATCTTTCTATGGCCTTAGTATACCCTCACTAACATGGTTCCACAGCTATCTTTCCAACTGTCAACAAGCAACAAAGTGGGAAAATTCTCTTTCCCCCCTACTCCCCATCTCTGTGGGTGTACCCCAAGGTGCTATTCTAGGTCCACTTCTCTTCATCATATTCACAAACAACCTTAGTACAGCAACCCAACATGCCTCCATAGTACGGTATGTGGATGATGCTACCCTTATCTGCTCTGCCCCCTTACCCCGAGAACTCCAACTAAAAATGCAGTCTTCTTTTCAGGACATTGAAGCCTACCTCTCCCAATACCAACTCCTTTTAAATCCCAACAAAACCAAAATCATAGTTTTAGTACCAAAAAACACATGACTTCCCAGATCTCACTATCAATCACCTCTGCAAACGGTACCAAAATTGCCCCCACTACCCACGCAAAGCTTTTAGGTGTCACCATAGATAACAACCTCAAATTTTAAATACATTTTTCCCAAACCATCAAAAAAGTCTACATCAAACTAGGTACCCTATACAGAGCCAAATCATCCCTAACTCCTAATGCCAGGCTAGCCACTGCTCGCACACACCTTCTATCTACCCTTCTCTATGGCTCTCTCATATTTACAAACCTTCAAAAATCTGACCTCAACAATAGAATCATGTAACCATACAACTGCTAAATTTGCCATTAATTACCCACCCAGATCCCACCACCGCTCAGCTCTTTCAACATTAAACTGGCTAGAGCACCCCCACCTTCTATCTCTCAATCAACTATCCTTAGTCCAAAAAATAATCTGCCACCCCAACAACTGCCCTGCCATCTCCTCTTTAGTTCAATCTAATACTAATAGCAGATCCCTCAGATCCTCCAACAAACGCCTACTTAAAGTATCCAACTCCCACAACCAACATGGTGACTCTCTCTATTCACACAAAATTGCCAAACTCTGGAACACCCTTCCTGACACAGTAACAAAAACTCCTGTACATAATGAGTTAAAATCACTCTTAAAGGAACACTTCACTGGTCACTGGCTGTGCTCATGCCTCTCCCCAGGTTAATGTACTTCCCCACCCTTAGTTACCTTCCTCACCTGACCTTCTAACGTCTATTTTGCAAACTTTAACTTATATTCTATCTGCTGTTTTTACTCTTGTACAGTCCTACTGGTTGTATTATATTTACTGGTACTAGATTGTCTCTGCAAATGTAATTGTATAGTTTTACTGATTGTATTATATTATATTTACTACTACTTGTTGGCATTGTACTACTGTGGAGTCTTTCTCCTGGGTCTCCACTAGTTAAAAGGACCTTGATTTTGATTTTTTACTGTTTCTGGATGCTGTAAAATAATTCTATTATACTAATGTTACTATGTTACTATGTTTCTGTATTGTCATGTATTACTGCGGAGCTTTTCTCCACGGGTCTCCACTGAAAATGGGCCTCTGACCCAGTCGGACATACCCGGTTAACAAATGTAATGAATAAATAAATAAATACCACTGACAGCTTTGGAATTCTCAATACAAGTATTCAGCAATCTGAGGATTCAGACCATAAAGAAGAAAATAAAAAAAAAATGAAAGAATGAATTTCACAACAAATAGCAAGGAAGAAAAGAAAATGATGGCTGTCCATAAATGAGAATATATAGTAAAGGTGCTGCTTTGTTATATAACTCACTGATTACATTGAATTATAACATTTATTTGCTACCAGAATTCCTTCAGTCTACAGAAAAAGGCATAATTTTTCCAAAAGAGAATGTAGAAAAAAGAGGCAACAGGCAGGTGAAAATGAAGAAATCAGAATTGAACATTGAGGAATTAAATAACATTCCTGTAAGAAAAAAATGAGAAATTAGACATTGACAACATGGCTCATTGTTTGGATGTACCAAGCCAGCTGGATGAGATTTGTATGCTTGCAAATGTAATAAGTAATGACAGCAGTAGACTTAATAGATTAACGGTGATAAAGTTGTTCCTTTGTAACCACTGAAAGAGCAGATATTACTGAATTAGAAGCTGAAGATTCTTCAAATCTGGTCAGAAAAGATATTCTTGTAATTGCAGATTCAGTTATTAGAGGAACTGACTCTTATATTTGCATAGAAGATAATGAACATTGAATAGTGCTTGCCAGGAACAAAAAAAAAAAAAGGGTGTGAGGCAGGCCTTAGAATGCCTTAATGTATGAATCTGTTTTTATTCAGGTTTGTACAAATGATCTCTGATTGTAGGGAACATACAACCCTCTTAGACAGCATAGCTTCTACAGGTTTTATGACATAATTTTTACAAATTACATATAGAAAGGAGAGTTAGGTCACAGTGAATAAAAATATATTTTGGATAAATACCTGCATGAACAAAAATGTCCTATTTAAAAAAAGAAAATTTGTAGAGCATCTGAGCTTAGTTTTGGGCACACGTGTTCAGACAGGATGGTGTGCACTCATCAGGATCAGAGAAGTTAATTTCTGTAGCAGATATTTCATAGTATTTGACAAATACAAGGCAGGACATTTGCCAGGTCAAACATTTAACAGTTCACAAATAGCAACAGTTGATGCATCTCTGATGGTTGTTAATGCTAGGAGCATTAATAATAAAGTTGTTTTATTAGAAAATTTGTTGCATTCCCACATGATTGATGCTGTTATTGTTTAATGACTATAAATCATTTCTGTCAGAGTATAAATGTTTTTTGCTGTACTGAGATTTTAATAAAAATCAACTGGAGGTGTTATGATAGGAATTAAAGACTGTTATGAGACCTGTGATTATTACATGTTTAATGATAATACCAGTCCTGTGTAGATTGTGTTTGTTTGTTTGTGTCTTTCAGCTTTTCCCGGTTAGGGGTCGCCACAGCGGAACTCCGGTCCGCTAATGATTGGCAGTTGATTTTTATGTACCGGCTTGCCAGGCCTGACGCACAACCTTCAACGAAGGTACGCCCATTCACACATGTCTCCACGCAGAAGACGCTCTAATTGTGATAAAAAATAACCCTGGAACATATAACAGTTCTTGGAGTGTGTGGGCGACCAATCACAAATGCTGATGACATAGAATAATTCATACATTTCTAGCATGTAACAAAGAAGGGAAGAATAATAATGGCTGGAGACTTAAATTTACCAGAAACAGACTGAAATAATATTGATTTAACAAAATTAGTAAGAAAATTATTTACAAAGTATTCTCAGGAGCAACAATTGCTTCAGATTGCAAAACAAACCTACCAGATTGTGAAACATATTAAATATTGTCTGTATTCCTAAAGAGATTATTGTTACTTCATATCAAGTTTTACCACTGTTGATGTGCAGTGATCATAGAATTATAAAGGTTAATTTGTTGCTAGATAATTCTTCCAAATTGAAATCTAAATCAATGTACAGAAGATTAATAACAGATTATACGAAGCAAAATAGTCACTAAGTAAAATTAATTGGAGTGGTGCGTTCAGTGGAAAAACTTCAGAAGGAATGTGAAAAATTTTAAAAGAGAAATTGTTTGAATGCAAAAAAATAAAAAAAAATGTTTGCTATCAGAATCTAGGCACACAACTTCAGGATGATTTATTTTCATAAAAACAAGATATTTGATTAAGGTGAGAAACAAAAATATAAAAGATGGAAAAGAGGTTGAACTATGACTTTGAAAACTGAAATAAACAAGCTGGATGGACAAATTAAACATAGTGTGAGGCAAGATCACATAAGATGTGGCAGGAGTAAACACATACAAATTGATAAACTGTGTAGAGTCTAAAATTTATTCTAATACACAAAGGATTGCAGACATATTTATAAAATGTCATGCAAAGCAGTTTTTGCTGCACAAAGGGGTGATATATTGTCCTGCTGACATCCAGGTAACCTTAGATACTGAAATCAGATTTGATTATAATGAAAAAGAACTATGCAAACTGGATCCAAGCAAAGCACAGAGATGAGCTGGAATTAGTAATATTGACCTAAGAATACTTTGCATGAGCTTACAGTACCATTATATCTGTTATTCAGTAGGTCATATAAATATGGGGAGATTCCTCAAGATTGGGGACATGCACCTGTTAAGCCTGTCCTTAAGGGAAAGGAGACTAGGACAAACACAGAGTCATACAGACCCATACGTTTACTTTCATGTTGTGGAAAAACAATGGAGAAGCTTACATTGGATAAATTAGTGTCAGGATTGAAAAGGTTGGAACTTGAAACCATATATCAGCATGCAAAATAGATCTATTACCATCTGTAACATGATGTTCTATAACAATATAAATAAAGCTATGAATGAAAAAAATGTGATGTAATATAATTTATAAAGATATTAACTTAAGCATTTGATAGGGTCATTCTCAAAACACTGCTTAATAAATTTGAACAACTAGATATTAATGTACTGTTTGTAAGATGGATAACTGCATGGCATACAAAAACAACATGGCAAGTATTATACAGCAAATGGACAGATGAAATTCTATCCTAGGCCCATACTTGTTTAGATTACATCTTTCAGATCAGTCTTTTTCATCGAAGGTGTTCCACAGTCTGTATGCAGATGACTTGAAATGGGTAGACTGATTACACATATTACAGACAGGGCATATCTGCAAAAGAACTTGACTAAATTGAACATTTGGGCACAGGAGAATAATATGCTGATAAATACATCAAAAAGTAACCATATCAAATTTTGGAGACATAAATTGAAAGGTGAATATTTAATACAGCACACAGTGATTGAAACTGTAGATTCATTTACAGACCTAGGTATATGGGTAGATCCAGCTCTGAGTTTTTCTAGTCATTATCAACCAAATGGATAATAATAGTTATAGAACTATAGGTTGCATAAAAAGATTTATAAAATCTAAGCAATCAAAAATGATCAAATCATTGTTTGTTAGTTACATTAGACACAAACTTGTGTATGGAATAACAATATGGAAACCTTATAAGAAAACAAGCATGAGTAAACTGGAAAGAGTTCAGAGGAACTATACCAAGGGTATGCATGAATATGAAACTTTAAGTTATTATGAAAGACTAAAATATCTGAACTTGTACATTGTCTCATATAGACATTTAAGAGGAGACCTAATTCAAATATATAGGGCATTTAGAGACAACTACCTCTGGGAATGTTTGGGGTTATCAAAAAAAAAGTACAGAATCATCAGACAACCTATGCAGAAGATTCTATATGAATAAGAAGTGTACCACTTGGTTCTCTGAGAGAGCAGCTGATGAATGGAATAGACTACCAAGTTACATTAAAGCAAGCACTAGTTTAGATATTTTTAAGAACAGTCTGGACTCTTATTATGGTAACAACTGTTTTGGTAAATTAGTAACCTAGAAGGCATTATTGCCTGAGCTTGAAATATCTATATGTATGTATGTATGTATGCTAGGCTTTGTAGCACCACTGCCTACAACTTTTTTCATTCCTTACTCTGTTACACTAACAACACTGAGACTACTTACATATTTTCTTTTGACATTGCTGCCTTATTATGCTAAGGACATTAAAACTGATTGACGTCTAGTTAGTGCATATTGTGCTGAATATATGTAAGTAAGTGTATTGTCCACCTGTTTATACTGGGCAACCTTTTTTCGGTATATTGTAAACCACCCTTGCTACATTTTACACTTCAGCCAAGTAATTTGTGATTATTCACTCTACTTTTCTGAGCCTTAATGAATATATTACTCTTAACCTAATTATACCATTTACTAGACACTATGGTACTAGAGTTTGCCTGTAACCCTTCTGTTGCCAAACTCCTAGATTCATGCACAGTAAAGCACTACATATTGCCTTTTGCTCACTAACAACTCTCTATTGTTACCAGATAGAGACACAATTGCAAAAGGTGTAGGTATATATTGAAACTGGAGAAAAACCTCTCACCTCCCTCATCTGTCATGGTTGCCAGTGCTCACAGCACACCTGCACCACCACACTACGTATTCATACAATTATGTCACACCAATAACACCACAGTTACTTATGCTGAGGTATTAAGAAGATAACTCCAAAAGCTTCCTAGGTTTATGTAGTCATTGACATTGTTGACCAAGTAGGTAGCCTGGTCCACAGATTCTTCCAGCCACAACTCGAGCCAGTTAGGCATTCACATGTTTCAGTAAATAGTTGCAATTCTTTTTGTGCAATTAAAAGAGTAAAGTAGCTCATTTATTGAAAGCAATGATGTGACTTTGGAAAGACAAATAGAGATGACAATGATAAAGTATATTTGTACAATTCAGTGTGATAGTTCATCTGCAGAACAACAATGGAGTGACATTTGAAAATTACAATTAAGTAGCAGTAACAATGATCCACTATGACTATAGTGATATACATTACAATTTAAAGTGAGCAGCATGTAGGTTTATAGAAACAAGAGACAAAAGAGATTAAAGTAATAGAAAGAAGTATTTGCATATGTACAACATGTATCAAAGAACTATATGAATTCAGTTTAGAAATAAAATAATGTTTAGCTGTGCAGATATGAGCTAGTTACTATAGGTTCCCCTGCAAATGTACTACCATATATAGACCTTAGCCTCACAATCAAAACGTCCCCAACAAACACACACTACTATTTCCATCACCATCAGGTTACATCAAAGTAGTAAGCAGAAGCCCCTAAGGCAGCCAGAGCAAACTGATACACATAATAACATCCTTGGCATAGGCATCTGAATAGGCATAGAGACACTCCACTCACTAGGATGAGCAAAGACTAACAGGTAGCTGTCTTTCAGGTGCCAGGGTTCTTTACAACACTGTGACATGTATATCGCTTCACCCCAACTATGCACATGACCTAGTCTCTACATACTCCTTAAATGGCAGCTCATAAGGGGAGGGGGTGCTTCACCAGGATAGAGAGTGTAGACCTCCCATCAGCATCAGCAAGCTGAGTGCATGAGCTGAGCTGGGGATTCACAGGCAGGAATGAATTGGCCATATGGCTGTCACACTGACCAGTGATTCCCAGCTCATGTTATCACAGAATAAAGAGGTAAACTAGGTGCAGGTAGAATAGCCATCAAGCTCTATCCTGCGAGGGAGAATTTAAAAAAATAATGTCAATGAGTGGCTGGGGACCTATAAATTTAATTTTGGCCTAGCAAGGAACAAGTAGTGGGAACTGCAATGGTTAGGCTGCAGATGGTCTCAACAGCCTTATTATCAAGTAGTTAGCTGTAAACGTATGAACCTTCAAACAGCTGAATTCTACTTTGTTAACTGAGTCATCTATACAAATTCTGTTGCTGTGCAACAAAAAGACAGCTGCCAAATTTTAGAACAGTTTCTTTCCAAATCAACTGAAAATTCTTATACAGATCACAGAACAAACCTCAGGCCATTGGGCGAAAAACATATAATGAGGCTTATGCATAATTCATTAACAACTCTTCCTGGTCTCTGTTTCCTAACTTTCAGTGAACTACTGACTATATCATACTTGCACTTTCTGACAGTCACAAGCATTTAATTTTATGTCTTTATTTATTTAACTTAAGCACTCAAGCCATTAATTTCTCAGCCCGGCACTTGCTCAAAACTTATAGCAAGCACTTATAAACCCTAGCACTAGACCCTCCTGTACTGTACAGTAGGACAAGGCTCTCTATTCGACCTTACCAGCCATCCAGTAAAACAGTTCACTGTACCTATCCAAGCATGTCCAAAGGGCAGTTTCAGGTGTACTCTCCAGTCCAACTGGTGAATCTGGGCATTTTGAGGCAATGTTACAACTGCCTCATGTACACAGACAACCCCCGACTCCTACCACCAAACACTAATACATGCGAGAGATGCAGTTATACAGCCAAACTAGAGGCTAAGTTCTCTCAACCCAAGACTGGATCAGACAGTCAAGAGGAGAAGGGAAATACTTGCATCACACCACCAGTCTTACATAGACCCATTAAACCAGCACTGGCAAAAAATACACATAAATACATGGAAACATACTTGGAGGCTCTAAATAAAAATCTGCAAAACCAACAGAGACCTCCAAAGCAAACATCCAAGCAACCTCCACCCCCCCCAACACAAACCATGAAACACATACTTCACAAAACCAGTGTGCCATGCAATAACAGCCCTTAAAGCAAAATAACATACCCAACATACTAGTAATAGGTGACTCTATAGTCAGGGACACTGATGTCCCACTCACTAGACTGAATAAGGAGAAGGTTACTGTTAGCTGCCTGTTGGGTGCCAGGATCCGCCACATAACACAAGCACTCAGGTCACTCCAGAACAAGTACAAATATGACTTTGTCATTGTCCATGTTGGTGTGAATGACCTGAGCTGTACCCGTACCTCTCTGGACTACATGAAAAGAGACATGGAAGAGCTCTCTAATCACATAGCCCAGGCCAGTATGACCCTGACCCTGAGTAGCATCCTGTCCTCACCAAGAATAATACCACGGTATAAAGAAAGATCCAGTGTCTGTCTGCCTCGGATGACATGCTCGACAAGCCACACTACTTCACTAGAGATGGCTTGCACCTGTCACCCTTAGGCTTTTGAATACTTGCCAAGGCTCTTGCCACCCCCATAGTGCCTTTTTTAGGCAAGGCTCAAAAGAAAAACCCACTGCTGTAAATAGCACAAGTAACAAAAAACTTAGGGTAATGCTACTCAATGCCAGAAGTCTAAACCTCAAAATGCACGCACTCGAGGCACTCCTCAGTATGGAGAAAATCGATATATGTGCAGTAACAGAAACCTGGTTTAAGGCTCCAGAGAGCACCCCAGCACTACCAGGCTACAACTCATACCATACATTTCGGCCACAGAACTCAAACCGAAATACAAAAGACGGGGGCGTATCCATATTCATCAAGGATACCCACACCTCCAGGTTAGTGGCACAGCACGATGCTTCAGAGATCATCCACATGCAACTAACAATGGGAAAAACTGCAATTCAAATTGTAGCTTGCTACAGATCACCCACCATGTCCCAGAACCCCCATTCCGCATTTCTGGAAACACTGGGAAACATAAAGGTCCTACCAAACACCCTAATATTGGGTGATTTCAATTATCCAAACATTAACTGGGAGAACTACTCAAGTACTAACTCCCTTGCCCAACTTTTCCTAGAATTTATAAACTCAAACACCCTGGTTCAACTGGTCAACATTCCCACCAGAGGTGACAACATATTGGACCTGGTCATCACCAACATGGTAACTGGTGTTCCACACCAGAGGTCAGCCCCTCGCTGGTTAGATCTGACCATAAATAAATCACTTTGGATATCCATATTCCACCCCCCACCCCCGGACAAGAAAGCCACCGTGAAAAACTTTTCAAAAGCAAACTTCACGTTACTTAAGACCGAGGTGGAAAGTTTCAAAGCCCCCATGCTGAAGGATAACACTGTCCAAGCTGCAAAATCCTTTACTAATGCATTCTATGAGCAGCTAAAAGAATGCATGGATCATGCCATCTCAAGCAAAACCAAGACTCACTCCTCCAAGAAAAGGAAACCAGTCTGGTGGACTCCTGCTATAAATAAGCTATACAATAGAAGGAGGAAATTAGTACAGAAAAGAGTAAAATCCCAAGAAGGGAAGACATCCCTGATCAGTATCAACAAGAAACTACGATCTCTCATAAAATCATCCAAGGCACGTTTTGAAAGAAAAATTGCCAAGGACTCCAAAGATAACCACAAGGCATTATTTAGCTATGTCAAGAATCTAAGTGGCAATGCTCAGATCTGCTCGGAGTTAGTGCAGAATGGCACAAAATGCACTGAACCTACCAATATCACCAATATCCTGGCAGACAGGTTCAGCACAAACTTCACCCCCTCTCACCCCCAAAAGGGCCCATAACCATACCAGAAGAATGTACAGTCCCTGAACTCACAGACACTCAGGTTAAAGCAGCCCTCTCCAAAGCCAAAAACACAGCATCAATGGGACCGGACAGTGTCCCAGGCTGCGTCCTACACAAGCGCAAAGATTAACTAACCCCTCACCTAAACACACTGTTCAAACTCAGCCTCTCCACAGGCTACATACCCATAGAGTGGCGCACAGCAACGGTTATTCCGCTCCACAAAAGTGGAGCCACAACAGACCCCAGGAACTATCGCCCTATAAGCCTGACTAGCTTGGTCTGCAAGGCCATGGAGTGCATCATCATGGAACTCATTAACAGAGACATTGGGAACCTCCAAACACTGGACCCTACCCAGTTTGGCTTTGTTAAGGGCAGATCATGCCTCCTAAACCTGGTGGACTTCTTTGAGACAGCTACCAAGGCTATAGATGAGGGAAAGGTGGTACACACAGCCTACCTAGACCTTGCTAAGGCCTTCAACACCATTCCCCATTCTGGTATTATAGACAAGCTCACCAGCCTGAACATTAACCCCTACGTCACAAGATGGGTTGCCAACTGGCTCACGGACAGAACCCACGTGGTGAGAGTTGCAGGAGCTAGGTCCGACTCTAAACCAGTTACAGGTGGTGTTCCCCAGGGCTCAGTACTTGGAACCCTCCTGTTCGGCATATACTTCTCAGAGGTACAGGCAAGCACAGGAGGACTATAGCTGACCAAGTTCATAGACGACTGCAAACTAGGGGCTATAATTGACTCTCCAGCTGACACAGACATCCTCCAAAAGGGTCTCACTGAAACAGATACCTGGTGTCAAAATCATGGCCTCAAGCTAAATGCCAAAAAGTGCATAGTCATCCCCTTTGGAAAAAACAAAGTACCCACAAACTACCACATAGGTGGTAGACCCCTAAATACGGAAGACGTAATAAGGGATCTGGGGACCGAAGTAGATAGTAATCTCTCCTTTGATAATCACATTGCCAAAGTGGTTAGAAAATCCTTCTACGTGGCCCACCTAATCACAAAAGGGTTCGCATCCAGATCAAAAGAGGTCATTATGCCCCTCTACTCATCACTCATCAGACCCATCTTAGAGTACAACGCCCCATTTGGGATGTACCTTACAAGACACCTGCAACAGCTGGAAAGACCACAGAAGTACCTCACCAAGAGGATCAATGGCCTCAAACAGATGCCCTATGCAGCTCAACTGAAGAAACTCCAGTTGTACTGGGTTGCATACCGCCTACTCAGAGGTGATCTCTGCCTGACATACAAGGCCGTGTCCAACCCAGAATTGATGGACATGCTCCACCTAAAAAAAAACTTATCCCCTCGAGCCACATGCTCTAGTGATTTAAACCTCACCACAACAATAAATAGGACGTGCTGGAGGGATAGATTCCTGTCCCAGAGACTTCCCGTGCTTTGGAACAAGATCCCAGTCTACATTAGACAGAGCTCCTTGCTAACACTCTTCAAAAAAAAACCTTGACGAGTGGATGGGAAACAGAAAGTTTACCTCGGGGATCACTTTAGTGGCTCTGCTGGACAGAGGCACAGGGAACTAATCTAATCTAATCTGGCGAAAGCCAACACATTATGGCTAGGCTTATAAATGCCTCCGGGCAGATAGCCTAGTACCCACTTATGAACCTATTTGTTGACTGTGTTAGTCCCACTAGGCTAGTTGTCTTTTTTCAGGGGAGATCAGAAGTGATATTTATATTTCTAGGAGAAATTTGCCCAGAGCATTGGGAACCTTCCCTATTCTGTTTGGTAGGTGCTATGGAATCTTTTAAATCCACCTGTGCTACCACCAAGTCAAGCATATTGGACCTTGGTTTGTTTTTTAAGCTGTTTTCTTTACCAAGAGTACATCAGTTGGGGAATTGGTTGCCAGTATGGTCATTAGAACTGTAATTTTTAAGTCTTTTTTTTTTTTACATTCAGATCTGACCCCAGAAACTTCAGTAGTCCAGCACTCATCTAAATGGCTAGCAGCAGTTAATCATGCAGTTGTGCCATACATTTTTGGCACTTTTATTCAATGCATTTTCAAAGTAATTATTCAGCAGATTTCCAGTGTTGTTATGAAGTTCAGTGGTATTAAATATAACTATTTTAAATTGTAATGTTCTTTTTGGCTCCACATTCTCCACATAAACATAAAGCTACTATTTATTATTGACCCATTTGCTTTCCTGCTTCCTGCTATATAATGATGCTTGATCAAAAGTGAAAATCCTATACAGTTCCTTCAAGTTTTTTCAAGTTCTAATATGCCATGACTGCAGTACTATGCTTTCTAGCTAGTAAAGTAGTGGGGTCAAATTGAGAGGCATGCTGCTCTAATACCCCTAAAGTTAGAATAGCAGTCTTAGTTGTGTTTTGTAACAGAACATCCTAATGTTATAACAAGTGAGTTTTGTAATGAAATATGAAACTTTGACCAAGATACAGCCTTCCATACATAGGCTCCAGGATTAAGAATTTCTGGAACAGGTAAACAGAAGGACTAAATGGAAATGTATGAGTACACCTATATTTGTGTTTTCATTATAAAAGCTGTGTAATATTCATTGAGGTATGTTGTGCTTTGTATTTTGCTGAACTAAGCTATTTTAAGTTATATTCAGTAATGCAAACTGTGTTCTTACTGAAAACTAAGTGCTCTTTATGAAGCCCTTAAGCAACAGACATGATGCAATACAGTTCATTGGTATAGATCATTAACTGATGCGGTTATTGCAAATTAAACTTACATTTTATAACAAAAAATTGCATATAATTTGGAGTCAGTAAATGAAGGTAGTTTGTGGATGAAAGTGATTGACCCCCCCCCAAGGTAAAATATTTATTAGATGTCCAATGATGATAGATACACAAATAGATTGGTAAATGGCTTTAACATGCACAACACAGCATATAAAACTGCTTGACCTCTGGCAACCTAGCCATCCCACACCCTCAGCATAATTTGTTTCCTCCAGGAAAGTACACAGATGTCTGGCAAAATCCATCAGCTCTTCAACAAACTCCATGGCAAGTTTTTATTAATACTACTTGTTTCTATCAATGTCCCTTAGTTTTGCAATTCACAGAAAAGTTGGACCCCCTTGGAAAATTTCCTACAGACTACAGAGACCCATGTCTCTTCTTCTTTCAGTTATAGGATTTTCTTTTATTAGATCTTTTACCTCTTTCATGATCTGCAGGGCTTGAGAAGAAAACTGATCATTGTTAATAATCATATTTCTATCCAACATGCTGAAAGATGAGAACTTTTAAACTTAGATGCAAAAGAATTAATCTGGTACTAGTTTACATACTGCACATGAAGAAACAAATAACTCAGAAAGACTGATCATCTGTTTGCCTCCTTCAAGACAAGGAATAACAACCCTCCAATCAATATATAAATACTGCCTAAGTATTTGGTTCACTGTACTGCCTTGTGTTATAACAAAGATAACAAATCTTTATAAGTACAATTAGAGGGTATTCCACTAGGGAAGAAGCATTATCAGCAGCATATTTCAGAACATTTTTGGCACAAGATATTTTAGAAGCTACTGCATCCATCATGTATACACCACACCTTCACTAAATGCCAGAAGCTGGATGCATAGGTTAGGGCAAAACAGGCTTTGACGTCTGTATGTTGCATGGGATGATATAACTGTTCACCTCCACTGGGCATATAAGAACTGCAGGGGATGCTACCATAATGGGCTTCCCACTAAGGTAATGAATTACTGTACAATAACCATCCCTGATGAAGATAATTCAGTTATGCCTGAGATATGTGTATGACACTTACCTTAATAATAAGGTTTCAAGAAGAGGTCACTGTAACAGTTTAGTTACCCTCTCTCCATTCCCCTGTAGAATTGTATAGAGTTATTTGTGATTTTCTTTCATTTTTACACTTTTGGTCTGTACTTGTGCTCTAAGTATTATTAATTGTTTAGGTTTATAGAATGCCACAGTCACAGTTTTTCTATAAGGACTTTTTTTTAATCAAACAGCAAAAGAGATCTATCTAACAACACTGGCCTTAAGGGACTTCCTCATGAAACTGCCAAGGTTTCATGGAATGCAGGCTTGAGGCTATTACATGACTGCATGGGTTTGGTTTATATTAGACTGTTAGTCTGTAGACTATTATAAGCCTAGCCAATAACCAGAGGTCAGAATCAAACACTGTACCTTGTGCTTATGAGGTAAAGACCTTAGACATTATGCCAAACCCTCTCATATAGAATATGACACTGCTGCCAGATGGCTGACTAGGAAGGAGCCAAGGTGAGTGGGATAAAACCCTAATACTGTGATTTACTGTTACAATGACCATTTGTCAAAGATTTAATCTTATGGTAAGTATCTTTCCACAACTGTTTACTTTGTACTTTCTCCTAATTGCCAGTTTTTATACTGTCATATGTGGCAATTTATAAATAACTAAATAAACCACAGCAGTTTTGTTGTTTGAGAAAGCCATGCTAAATCCCCACACAAAGAGGAGCTTTTAAACTCATGTACAGAATGGAAGCAGAAAGGTCACAAGACAGTATAAGGAAAATAAATAAAACATACCTTTGGGGTACCACGCATCAAGAACAGGCTTTTTGTTGTGAAACCTCTTGTTTGTTGAGTCCTGCTACAATAACACTCATAACATTGTGGCAAGAAGATCAGCATGACTGTGTCTAGAGTTAAGGAAATGTCAGAGCTGACTTGGTCACACACTGAGTGTGAAATACTTCAAGAAGAGGGAGAAGGTAGGTTTTGCATTTCTTTGAGAAGGTAGGTTTTGCATTTCTTTTCAGCTGCTCCCTCTTTTCCACATTAAACTGACACCAGTTTGTATATACAGCAAATGGAGTTGTGGGAGCTTACTTCCACAATGGGAGGTACAAACTAGGAGGAAAAGATTTTTTATGTTTGTGATCCTATATGTGTTAATTATGTGATGTTTTCAGTTTTAGAGGTTGGAGTGGCTGTGGAAATCAATATTTCATAGTAAATTCCTTTTTCTTACCATAAAATATTTACGTTCCAGGAATTTGGAAATGCTTTGCTTGGGACTGCAGCCAAACCAACACTGTTTACAATGTATACACCCAGTGTGCATGCTGAGCAGGACCTCATGCCAACACTGTTTACAATGCATACACCCAGTGTGCATGCTGACCAGGACTTAATGCCAGCACTGGTTACAATGCATACACCCAGAGTGCATGCTGAGCAGGACCTCATGCTACCACTGTTTATAATGCATACACCCAGCATGAATGCTGACCAGGACCTCATGCCAGCACTGTTTACAATGCATAAACCCAGTGTGCATGCTGAGTAGGACCTCATGCCATCACTGTTTACAATGTATACACCCAGTGTGCATGCTGAGTAGGTCCTCATGCCAACACTGTTTACAATGCATACACCTAGTGTGCAGGCTGAGCAGGACCTTATGCCAACACTGTTTACAATGCATACACCCAGTATGCATACAGAGCAGGACCTCATGCCAACGCGGTTTACAATGCATACTCCCAGTGTGCATGCTGAGCAGGACCTCATTGTAACTGCAGTAGGAACAGCTGGGAAGATTGTATTAGACCAACGTGTTGGTCAGAGTAAATTCTGAGCGGCTTTTGTAAACACTGACGATGCACAAGCATCTAGGTTAGTCATGAAACTATGCTCACAGATGGTACTGCTAAGGAGTTGATCTATTATTGTATCTCAAGCCAACAGGTATGCAGATAAATGTCTTATGGAAGAAAGTAAGGCTAGGATGGATACAGATGGAGTGTAGAGGTAATGGTAAGGCAACAAGGTCAATAGAAACTGGCAAAAGACTGCAAAGGGAGCTGCTGACCAAAGCAGGGATACAGAACACAATGGAGGAGGGGGTATGAATTACTTGAACTTAGAAAATATGAAACTCACACAGGATAGGTAAGATGCAGAAAAGTAGCATAATGTACTGATCTAGATCAGCCCTGACATCACCATAGTTTATCAATGTGCCTATACCATAGTGTAAATGTCATGAAATGAAAATATGAGGGAATTTGAACCCATTACTCTTTTCAGTGATATTCTATCACATCTTGCAATAACAAGGTGTACTAGTGATGCACTCATGCTTAAGGTGTCAGGGAAACCCATATCTTGGGAATGTTACACAACTGCAGACTGAAAGCAGAAAACAAAAGAGAAGCCTCAAGGGATTTGAGCCCATTACCCTCTTCTGTGATATTCTAGAAAGCACAGCATTAACAAGTTGAGTCATAGAAGCAGTAATAATAAAGGTATCAGGAAAACACATGGGAGAATGTTACACACTTGCAAACTGGAAGCAGAAAGAAAAGACAGGCCTCAAGGGATTTGAACCCATTACCCTCTTCAGTGATATTATACCAACAACTGGATTAACAAGTTGAGGCATAATAGAAATCATACTGAAGGTGTCAGGGAAACACATATCAGGAGAGTGTCATACATTTGCAGACTAGAAGCAGGAAAAAACGACAGGCCTTAAGAGATTTGAACCTATTACCTTCTTTAATGATATTTAAACAAGCATTACATAAACAAGTTGAGCTACAGAAGCAGTCATACTGAAAGTGTCAGGGAAACACATATCAGATAAATGTAACACGTGTACAGAATGAAAGCAGACAGGTCACAGAAAAGCATCCAACCCAGAGAGGTGTTGAATCCTTGACCCTCTTCATTTGCACTCTAAGAATCACTTCATGAATAAGCTGAGACATGATAGCAGCCAGGGTAAAGGTGCAAGCTTTACCCCATTTCATATCTGACAACTTCCTCACAATGATGCTCAGCTGATTTGCATCACCAAAGGCAGCTAAGGGCAATATATGTAGAATCTGATATTGACTGGACTTCATTGTTGCTATACAATGAGCAGTGCCATATTTTGTTGGTTGTACATGGACATCAACAATGTTATCTGCAACCCATCATGCACAGTATAACCACAAAATATACGTGTTTTAGAAGTCTGTTTTGAGCATGGTTTTAAGCTATCTGGTTTAAAACATTGTTTAGAGCTTCCTTGCTGATTTTCTGCTGTTTTAAACATTTAGTGTCTCACTGCTATTTTTCTGCTGTTTTAAACATTCTCTAGTGTTTCCCACTGAAGCCAGGGTAGCTAGTAGCTGTAGCATAGTCCAGATACAGGCTTGCCACTTCTGGAACTGTTTGTAGTAGTTT
Organism: Protopterus annectens; assembly: GCF_019279795.1. Taxonomy (NCBI): domain Eukaryota; kingdom Metazoa; phylum Chordata; order Ceratodontiformes; family Protopteridae; genus Protopterus; species Protopterus annectens. The sequence goes on along the minus strand of NC_056746.1, from coordinate 358,086,508 downwards.
GTTCTGAGCATGTTTTCCAGGCCATCTTGGATTGGAAGAGGTCTATCTGCACCTTTGTGAGAGAATTGCACTGCCTGGGACCTGTCTGGTAAAGGGAGGCTGGTCTGGGGCTTGGAATAAGCATCCTCATTGGTCCTTTTGAATCTTTTTAAATTTCTTTTCAAGTTTTTAGCTTCTGGTATTTAGCCCCTGCATTTGAGCAGGTTTCTGCTTGTTTGCACCGAGCTGAATAGAGGTGGGCTAACGGCCACAACTCTGCACTGAGATACCAGATGACTAGAGGCTTCTGAGCTTCCAAAAAACATAAGTTGCCTGTTTTGTTGCTTATTTATACTATTTTCTGTACTTTTTTATTGCCTGACATCTACTTTTATACTGTATACTAAACTACACTGTTGTACTGCAATTGTCTGCTTTACTGTGCTTGTCAAATCTAAATGTATTGCTGTTTTCACTGTTTACAAAGCTTTTATGTTAGTTTCACTGGTTATTAAGTATTTACTGTTATTTTTCACTGTTTTAAGCTATCTGGTTTGTTCTGGTTTTCCTGCCAAGCATTGTTTAAATAACTATTTGTTAACTGTTTTACACATTCTTTAGAGCCTCCTTGCTGATTTTCTGCTATTTTAAACATTTTTTTGTATGTCTTACTGCTATTTGTCTGCTGTTTTAAATATTGTCTAGTGTTTTCCACTGAGATTAGGGCAGCTAGAAGCTGTAACATAGTTCATATACAGGCTTGCTGATTCTGGAACTGTTTGTGGTGGATTGTTTGTTCTGTCCAGCTGGTGAATCTGGGAATCTTGAGGCAATGTTACAACTGCCTCATGTACACAGACAACCCTCTCCTCCTCCCATCAAATTCCAACACATGTGATAGATGCAACCATGTAGCCAAACTGGAGGCTAAGCTCTCTCAACTCAGTACTGGCATAACCAGTCAGGAGGAGAAGGAAACCACACTCACTACAATTCCAGTCTCACATAGACCTACCACGACAGCAAACCAAACACATAATCACACAAAAACATACTCAAAGGCTCTAAATAAAGATCTGCCGAAGCAGCAGAGACCTCCAAAGCAGACACCCAAGCAGCCGCTACCCCAAAACAAAACACGTGCAACACATATCTCACAAAGCCAGTGTGCCAAACAGTCACAGCCCTTAAGACTAAACAACACACCTGATACACTTGTAATAGGTGACTCTATCGTCAGGCACAGACATCCCACTCACCAGGCTGAACAAGGAGAGGGTCACGGTGAGCAGCCTGTTGGGCGCTAGGATCCGCCACATAACACAAGCACTCAGGTCACTCCAAGGCAAGTACAAATATGACTCAGTCATTGTCCATGCTGGTGTGAATGACCTGAGACGTACCTCCCTGGACTACATGAAAAGAGACATAAAGGAGCTCTCTGAGCATGTAGCCCAGGCCGGTATGACCCTGACCTTGAGTAGCATCTTACCCTCACCAAGAATTATGCCACAATATGAAGACAAGATGATCAATTTCAACAATTGGCTTAAGTACTGGTGTCATTCAAAGGGGATCCAATGCCTGTCAGCTTGGGATGATATGCTCGACAAGCCACGATGCTTCGCTAGGGATGGCTTGCACCTGTCACCCCTGGGCTTTCAGATATTGGCAAAGGCTCTTGCTACCCCCATAGCGCCTTTTTTAGGCAAGGCTCAAAAGACAAACCCACCTCCATAGGTATCACAAGGGATAAGAAACTAAGAGTAATGCTACTCAACGCCAGAAGTCTAAACCTCAAGATGCACGCACTCGAAACTCTCCTTAGCATGGAGAACATTGATATCTGTGCAGTAACAGAAACCTGGTTCAGGGCTCCCGAGAGCATCCCAGCACTACCAGGTTATACCTCATACCATGCTTTTCGCCCCCAAAACTTGGACCGAACCACAAAAGGAGGGAGTATCGATATTCATCAAAGATACCCACACCTCCAGGTTGGTGGCAAAGCACGAAGCATCAGAGACTATCCATGTGCAACTAACAGTGGGTAAAACTGCCTTCCAGTTTATAGCCTGCTACAGACCACCCTCCCAAACCCAGGAACCCCACTCGGCCTTCCTGTGAACACTGGAAAATATGAAGGTCTCTCCAAACACTATTATATTGGGTGACTTCAACTACCCAAACATAGACTGGGAGCATTACTCTAGCTCCAACACCCTAGCCCAAAGGTTCCTAGAATTTATAAACTCAAATGCTATGGAACAACTTGTTACCACTCCCACAAGAGGGGAAAACATACTGGACCTGATCATCACCAACATGGGGACTCTATGCTCCAGACCAGAAGTGTATCCCTCACTGGTAAGATCAGACTATAAACAAATCTCACTGGATATTCACATCCCAACCCCACCCCCTGCCCAGAAAACCACAGTGAAAAACTTCTCTAAAGCAAATTTCACACTCCTCAAAACTGAGGTGGAATCCTTCAAAGCCCCTGGGCCTGTGGAAAATACGGCCCAGACCGCAGAATCCTTTATAAACGCATTCTATGAACACCTTCAGGAATGCATGGATCATGCGAGCCCAAATAAAACCAAGACCCAATCCTCCAAAGGCAGACGTCCTGTCTGGTGGACCCCAGCCATAAACAAATTATACAATAGAAGGAGGAAGCTACTAAATGATAGAGCAAAATCCCAAAAAGGGAAGGCATCACTGATCAGTATTAGCAAAAAACTACGAGCACACATAAAATTGTCTAAGGCCAGCTTCGAGAGAAAAATTGCACAGGACACTAAGGATAATCACAAGGCTTTCTTTAGTTATGTTAGAAACCTGGGTGGTAATTCCCAGATATGCTCAGAATTAATCCAAAATGACAAAAAATACACCGAACCCACAGACATTGCCAACATCCTAGCTGACAGGTTCAGCGCAAACTTCTCCCCCCCCTCCCCACCAAAAGGGCAAATATCTATCCCAGCAGAGTGCTGCCCCCCTGACATCTCAGATGCTCAGGTAAGAGCCGCCCTCTCAAAAGCAAAAAGCACAGCATCAATGGGACCAGATGGTGTCCCGGGCTGCATCCTACATGAACTCCAAGAAGAGCTAAACCCAAACATAAAACTACTGTTCAATCTCAGCCTTACTACAGGATATGTGCCCAAAGAGTGGTGTACAGCAACAGTGGTCCCTCTCCATAAAGCTGGTGCCTCAACGGATCATGGAAACTATCGCCCCATAAGCCTGACTAGCTTGGTCTGCAAAGCTATGGAAAGGATCATCATGGACCTCATAAATAAAGATATTGGGGACCTACAAACACTGGATCCTACCCAGTAAGGCTTTGTTAAGGGCAGATCCTGCCTCTTAAACCTGGTTGATTTCTTTGAAACAGTCACCAAGGCCATTGACGAGGGGAAGGTGGTCCACACAGCCTACCTGGACTTCGCAAAACCCTTCGATACAATACCCCACTCGGGCATTATAGATAAGCTCACCAGCTTAAATATAAACCCCTATGTCACTAGATGGATTGCAAACTGGCTCAAGGACAGAACCCACATGGTAGAATTGCTGGAGCCATGTCAGACTCCAAACCAGTTACAAGTGGTGTCCCACAAGGCTCAATCCTGGGACCTCTCTTGTTCGGTATATATTTCTCTGAGTTACAGGCCAACACGGAAGGACTGTGGCTGACCAAGTTTGCAGATGACTGCAAACTGGGCGCCATAATCGACTCTCCAGTCGACACAAGCATCTTCCAAAAGGGCCTCATAGAAACAGACAAAATGGTGCCAGAGCCGAGGCCTCAAGCTAAATGCCAAAAAGTGTATAGTCATCCCCTTTGGCAAAAACAAAGTGTCCACAAATTACCACATAGGTGGTAATCCATTAAGTACAGAAGAAGTAATTAGGGACCTGGGGACCCAAGTTGATAGCAATCTCTCATTTGACAACCACGTGGCCAAAGTGGTTAGAAAAACATTTTATATAGCCCACCTAATCATGAAGGGATTCACATCTAGATCAGGGGATGTCATCGTGCCTCTTTACTCATCCCTAATCAGGCCCATAATTGAGTACAATGCCCCTTTTGGGATGTACCTTACCAGACACCTGCAGCAACTGGAAAGACCCCAAAAGTACCTCACCAAGAGGATCAAAGGGCTCAAACAGATGCCATATGCTGCCCGGTTAAAGAAACTCCAGCTCTACTCAGTGGCATACCACCTGTTCAGAGGCGATCTGTGCCTGATGTATAAAGCCATGTCCAACCCAGAATTAATGGACATGCTGCACCTCAGAAAATCCAAATCCCATTGAGCTACGTGCTCTAGAGACTTGAACCTCAGCACTGAAATAAATAGGACATGCTGGAGGGACAGATTCATAACCCAGAGGCTCCCTTCACTCTGGAATAAAATACCAGCCCAGGTTAGGCAGAGTCCCTCATTGACTCTCTTCAAGAGGAATCTTGATGAGTGGATGGGAGATCATAGGTTTACCCCGGGTATCACTTCTGTGTCACTGTTAGACAGAGGCACAGTATACTAACCTCGAAAACGGGCATAGCAAAATAAATTTAAAATGGGTGACGAAAGCCAAACACATTCTGGCTAGACTTATAAATGCCATAGGGCAGATAGCCTAGTATGAACCTATGAACCTATGAGGACATTTTCCAGGCCATCCTGGATTGGGAAGGGGCTTATCTGCAGTTTTGTGAGATAATTGTGCTGATTGGAACCTGTCTGTTAAAGGGAGACCAGTCTAGGGCTTGGAATAAGCATCCTCATTAGTCCTTTTGACTCTTTTTAAATTTTTTTTCAAGTTTTTAGCTTCAGGTATTTAGGCCCTGCATCTGAGCAGGTTTGTGCTTGTTTGTACTGAATTGAACCGAGATGGACTACCAGCTACAACTCTGAGCTGCGATACCAGATGAGTAGAGGCTTCTGAGCTTCCAAAAAACATAAGCTGCCTATTTTTTTTTTTTTGCTTATTTATACTATTTACTGCATTTTTATTGCCTGCCGCCTACTTTTATACTATATTTATTTACTATGTACTAAACTACACGGTTAAACTGCAATTGCCTGCTTTACTGTGCCTGTTAAGTCAAATTTTATTGTTGTTTTCACTGTTTACAAAGCTTTTTTGTTAGTCTCACTGTTTGTTAAGTACTTATTGGCATTTGTCATTGTTTTTAAGCTATCTGTTCTGCTTGTTCTGTTTTTCCTGCCAAGTAGTGTTTAAATAACTAATCTGTTAACTGTTTAAAACATTCTTTAGAGCCTCCTTGCTGATTTCCTGCTGTGTTAAACATTGTTTGTGTCTCACTGCTATTTTTCTGCTGTTTTACACATTCTCTAGTGCTTCCCACTGAACTTGGGTAGCTAGTAGCTGCAGCATAGTCCAGATACAGACTAGTTGTTTCTGTAACTGTTTGTAGTGGTTTGTTCATTCTGAGCACATTTTCCAGGCCATCCTGGATTGGAAGGGGCCTATCTGCACTTTTGTGAGAGAATTGTGCTGATTGGGACCTGTCTGGTAAAGGGAGGCCAGTCTAGAACTTAGAATATGCATCCTCATTAGTCCTTTTGAATCTTTTTAAATTTTTTTCAAGTTTTTAGCTTCTGGTATTTAGGCCCTGTATTTGAGCAGGTTTCTGCTTGTTTGCATGTCACATAACACCATAACACTGCCACACAGTTGTATGCCAAAGCCAGACAATTAAATTCACAAATTTTCCCCTAAAACCCAAGCAGAAATATCCATCCACTGAGATTCCCCATGATCAATTCTGAATAGCTACCCCTAGTGACAACAGTCTTCAACCTAGCATTATGGATAATTAGACTACCCTTGTTTGTCCTGCTAACCTTTTTGACTTGGATCTCTAGTGGCAATTGCCTTATTTACACAGACAATCCTCTACTAATAACACACTCTAGTACAGAGTACGAGAGATATATTTACACCAAGAATCTAGAACTCTCTCTCACTCAAAATAGTAACACGGAGAAAGTTGTAAACTCACCCACCACTACATATGCTCATAGTACCACTGCTCATGCACATACCACTACTCATACACATAGTATGCATCAAACACATAAATCCACATACATGGAGGTTCTTGCGAAAAACTTAACAAAACATCAGAGACCTCCAAAACACAAGACTGCTACAACTAACACGGTCTCCACACCACACATGACACATAGCAACACAAGTATCTCACCTACCAAGCCAGTAAGGCGTAACACTCAAAAAACAAATTTTCTTGTCATTGGAGACTCAATAGTGAGACACACGCATGTCCCACTCATCAGGCTGGACAAGGAGAAAGTCACAGTTAGCTGCTTGTCCAGTGCCAGGATTCATCAGAGCATGCATGCACTCAGGTCTGTCAGCAACAAGTACCGTTATGATTATGTCATTGTTTATGTTGGTGTGAATGACCTGAGACATACCTCACTGGACTATATGATGAGAGACATGGCTGAGCTCTCTGAATATGTGTCCCAAGCAGGTATGCCTCTAGCCTTGAGCAGCATATGACCTCTACCTAGAATGATGCCATAGTAAAAAAAAAAAAATCATTGATTTCAATAAGTGGCTCAGTTTTTGGTATCATTCAAAGAGGATCCAGTTCCTGTCAGCCTGGGAAAGCCATGATTGACAAACCTGGCTGCTTTGCCAGAGACATTTTGCACCTGCTACATTTAAGCTTTCAGCTTCTGGCAAAGGCTCTTGCCTCCCCCGTTGTGCCTTTTTTAGGCAAGGTCTCGAAAACAACATTACCGACATGAAATTAACCAATCAGAACAAAATAAGGGTCATGCTGCTAAATGCTAGGAGCCTAAACCAAAAACTGCACTCCCTACAAGCACTTCTATCATTAGAAGATGTAGATGTCTGTGCAGTCCGAGAAACCTGGTTCAAGGCCTCAATATGAATGTGTGAAAACCAAAGGAGGTGGTGCTTCAATGTATATTACAGATAAATTCACCTCCCATCTAGTCAGACTGGACAATTCCATGGAGTTTCTCCAGGTCCAGGTTACGGTGGGTAAGACCCCCATTCAAGTCATAGCCAGTTATAGATCCCCCTTCATGGGTCACAATACCCACGAAGCCCACTTGACCAAACTGGAGAAAATTCAAATTTTTCTGAACACACTGGTTATGGGGGATTTCAATTATCCCACCATCAGCTGGGAAACCTATGCTAGCCCTAACTCACTAGCACAAAAGTTCCTTGACTTTGCTAATTCAAATGCCCTGGAACAAATTGTTCATGCCCCAACAAGGGGAAAAAACATTCTGGATCTGGTCCTTAACAACATGTCAAACAGATGCACTGCCATATTTGTCGGACCATCATTAGGTAAAACTGATCACAAATCAGTCACTTCAAGCTGGCACTAACACCAGAACTCACAAAGGGTGAAATCAGACTAAAAAACTTCACCAAGGCAAACTCTACCCTCTTAGGTGAAGGTATAAATGCATTCCTAGCCCCACCAGAAGCTGGAAGTGGTAACTATGCCAAAGTTTACACTAAAGCCCTGTACAATCACTTGCATAAGTGTATAAACTCAGCTGTACCAGAATGAATCAAAGCCAGAGCCCCAAGTAAAAGCAAGCTGCCTTGTTGGACATCCAGCATCAACAAATTTACAATAAATGCAAATAAATCCTGTCCAAGAAAGCATAGGCAAGGCCCCAACAATGGAAAAGCACCCTCCTCAGCCTCAACAGGCAAATAAGACAACTTGTCAAATCCTCCAAGGGCTCCTTTGAGAGAAACTTAGCAAGTACCGCCAAGGATAATCATAAGGCATTTTACAGCTACATATGTAACCTAATGAGTAGGACCCAAGCATGTGCAGAACTAGTGGCCAATGCTATCACACTCACTGACCCCACAGAGATAGCAAACCTGCTAATGGTGGCCTAGCAGCAGACCCAGGGGATTACAGACCCATAAGCCTGACCAGCCTCATCTGTAAGGCCATAGAACGTATCATTAGGGACCTCATAAATAAAAACATAGGTGACCTCCAAACCCTGGATCCTACTCAATTCATTTTCATGAAGGGCACATCCTGCCTGTTAAATCTGGTGGATTTCTCTGAAAATGTGACCAAGGTCATTGACAAGGGCAAATCTGTGCACACAGCATACCTCTACCTGGCAAAGGTATTTGACACAATCTCACATTCAGGTATTACTGATAAACTTATCAAACTGAATGTAAATTTCTTCATTGCAAGATGAGTTGCTAACTGGCTCACAAACTGGACACACATTATCAAAGTGGGTGACTCCATATCAACCAGTAGACCTGTTACCAGTGCAGTTCCATAGGGGTCAGTGCTGGGCCCCCTACTGTTTAGTATATACGTCTCAGAAGTTCACGTCAAAACTAAGAGGTTGTGGCTGACCAAGTTTGCAAATGACTGCAAACTAGGTGCAATCATCGAATCCCCAAATGATGTCAGTGTACTCCAAGAGGGTTTCAAATAGACCAATGGTCACAGTTTAAAACTAAATGCAAAGGAATGCATCATCATTCCCTTTGGCACAAACAATGTCCCCTCACACTCTCAAATCAATAACAATAGCGTAAGTACCCATGAAGTGGTAAGGGACCTGGGATCTCAAGTTGCCTGTGACCTTAACTTTGACCAGCATGTGTCTGTTGTAGTAAGGAAAGCTTTCTATGTAGCCCACTTGATTAGCAAAGGTATCACCTCGGGAACAAAAGAAGTTATAACTCCCCCCTATACTCAGCACTTATCTGGCCCATATTTGAGTATAATGCCCTGTTTGGCATGTAACATACTAAGCAACTTCAGCAATTAGAGAGACTTCAGAGGTTTCTAACAAAGAAGATCAAAGGGCTCCAACATGTGCCTTACACATACCAACTAAAGTCCCTGTCACTATACTCCATATCATACAGACTTCTTAGGGGAGACTTATGCCTGGCCTACAGAGCAATCCAAGCCCCAAACCGAATGAACTTGCTGCATATCCATAAATCAAATGGGACTAGGGCTACCCATTCCAGGGACCTAAATATGGCCTGCAACTTCTCAAGGAAAGTTGGCAGTGCCATGATTGCTCCCCAGGCTAGTGAAAGTGGATAACACATACATACAAAATCTAGAGCACTTGATAATAGTTTTCAGTCTTACTCACAAACACTGGCTAATCTACAATGTATGTACTGTACCTGTGTACTATGTATGTATTCTACCTATGTTCCAAATTTCAGCTGTACACCACAAATCTATTAATTACCTTTATTTTTAAAATTAATATTTTTTTGTTTGTTCTCTCCAGTGTAACTGTTTATGTGCCGCATACCACTGTAAAAACATGTCTCCTGTAATTTGTGTGTATACTGATCATGTCTAAAAACTAAATGTGTCTATAATTTTTCTGTGTGGAGCTTTTCTCCCTGGGCCTCTGCTGAAAAAGGGCCTTTTTGGCTCAGTCAGATACCCCCGGTAAACAAATGTAAAATAAAAATAAATAAATAAACTTAAATGGGACATGCTGCAGGGACAGATTTATCTTCCAGTGACTGCCACATCTTTGGAACAGGCTACCAATTCATGTGAAACAGAGCACCTCTATGACACTTTTCAAGAGGAACCTGGACGAGTGGATTTGGATGCGACACAGTAAATTCTTACCAGGGATAGAGCCCACAACCCTCCTTGACATGTACAGTCATCACTAAATGCAGTCTTGGGTATTGACTAGCATTTCTATGGTATTACATTGGGATGAAACGGCTAAGCTTAAATTGACCTCTTGGGTCGATAGCCTAGTAATCTCCTATGATCTTATGTGTGTAGTGTGTTTATTTTTTTTGACCAGATTAAAGGTTAGAAATGGGAGTATAGGAAAAACATACAAAGGGGAAGAAGTAGAGGATAAAATAGCAGGTGAGCAAATAAGGAATGGGCAGGATGGATGTATGGAAGGAGGCATACACTTTTTTTTTTTTGTGGGACAAGTGCCCATTTTTTTTTTTTGAAAAAAAAAAGAGAAAGTTGGACAAGGAAGTAAAGGAAGCAATAGGAAGGTAAAGGAGGGAAGTACAGGGAGTAGGTTAGTCAGGAGGGAAAGGCAAACATGACTAAGGGTGTAGGGTAACACAATGAGGGAGGGGAATGCATTGATGAAGGAGACAGACAGAGGGAAGACAATGGTGAGGGTTGATAGTGGTGATAATGATAACAGTTAAACAGGAAATGCTTTTCAAAGCATTAAATAATCGTGAATTTCACAAGCCTTTGTGAGTGAGTGTGTGTGCGTGTGTGTGCACGTGCGTGTGTGTATTTGTGTGCACATGCATGTGTGTGTGTGTGTGTGTGTGTGTGTGTGTGTGTGTGTGTGTGTGTGTGTGTGTGTGTGTGTGTGTGTGTGCACGCGCGAACGTGTGTGTGTGTGTGTGTGTGTGTGTGTGTGTGTGTGTGTGTGTGTGTGTGTGTGTGTGTGTGTGCACGTGTGTGCACATATATGGGGGGGTCTAAACCAAAACCAATCTACACATGCAGTCGTAACAGATAAAGATTAATGGCATGAACTATTTAGCCTGACCAATGTGTGCCTGTGATCAGAGATACAATTTGATGTCTGAAAATACTGTATACGTACAAAGTAAACATGCTGCTCAAGCACATATATTTAATTCAAAGGATAGGCAAAAGATAAGAAGCTTCTATTGTATATTGAAAAATGTGCAGCAAACTACTTACTATATATGTACTGTGCACTACTGCAGTCATGCTATTGGACAGAAAACTGTATGCGGAATATTTTTCATGACAATCTGCATGGCAGTAGGAATTCAATCCAAAGGCAGCCTTGTGTGAGAACAAATAAGCTTAATATGAAGATCTGCTTGACCCCTATACAGAAAGAGACATGCAGAAACACACTTCTAACACTGGACATTCATACTACTACCTTTAAGCTACATCAGTAAGGACAGATATGACACTTGTATTTGAAAGTTATACATTATTTTTAATGCCTACTACTGTTACTATTAAAAGCCAGACATTTTTATGATAGCATCTATACTCTCCCCGGCACTCTGTTAGATGTCCAGTCTGACCCCATGCATCTACCTATTCCTTTCAATCTCTTCAGGTGCTTGAGACAGGAAAAGGTCATAATTTAAAACTTGTGGATGCAACACAGTGGCAGATTATTGGGTAACTAAAGTAAATTATACTTGTATAAGTGGAGGTGACTGCAATTTCATTTCTACTTCCTATTGGCAGAGGAGGTTAGGATTATAAGGCCTCATCTCACTGTAAGGGTGACAACACTGTTCCTCCATGCATGGGATGCCAGGAGCACAGATGACAGTCTTAACCAACCTATTCCAGGCTTCAGCCTTATACTCTGGGCGGTATGACCCTCCTGCAGGAGCCACCAGCTGTACACCTTATGGAGGATGTTCAGAAAAATCTTGGACTTCTCCTCACACCATCTGTGTGCTCTTAAAGGAGCACTTCCCCCTACTTCTCCAACCATGATGTCTCAAATTGAAGAATCTCAGGAAAGAATGGTAAACAACTAATGCCCAAACAGTTCTCATGTGTCCCAGCTTCTGTACAATGACAGGCATCAGTGACTTGTGTGATGGACGGCTAAGTCTAATCATAATTTAATGTGTGAAACATGGCAGTCCTGCATTCCTGTGTATACTACTGAGAATACATGCCCTACAGTAACTCCATATGCAGACAGTTACTCATGGCATAACAAATTATGCCACCATTAAAATAACACATTGACCTCACGTCAGCAGAGCTGCCCACCCACAGGTGTTCAAGTGAGTGCATTACACTGTGTAGAAAATCTCCATGATGTTTATCATGTGTTCATTGTATAAATTGCGCAATTCAGAAACAATAATGAGATGAGCCTTAATTGGCACAATCGTTGCCATCAGAGGGATGTATTAACATGAAAAAGTGAACTGCATCATGCAATGGAAGAACATACTTTTAACAGGGTCTCTTAAGGGTGCTTTTGCTGAAATCTTTCCTTCTGGTTAAGATATATGCTTATATAAGGTAAGTGCTACCTCTTATATATCCATTCCTTTGTACAACTGTAGATTTTTGACTGCTCTTTACCCTGAAGATTATAAAAGAAGTCAGTTTGTCATTACTTTTAAACTTGCTGGCAAAAAGAGTATTATGGGATACGTTGCAAGTATAGAGAATGTAGTAGCCTAGACACACACCTTGAGCTCATATTCAGAGTATTGATTAATATTATTTTAGTGTTGTATGCCTTGCACATATGTCATTAGCCACAATATAATGGTCATGTGTTCTTGCTCAGTTACGCTTATGTGTTTTGTTCATAGGTTCATACCAGGTTACTATGCTAACGGTCCAAGAGTCTTTAAAAGCCTAGCCATATTTAACCCGAGTTTCCTAATTATCCACAGCTGTGTGAATGAAGTACACAGAGGTATGAGCCTATGGTATAGTAATTAACATTGACTGCTTCTGTCCATGAGGGACACGGGTGCCAACCCAGGAGTAAATTTACGATTACCCATCCATTGATCTAGGTTGCACTTGAAGAAGGTCAGGGAGGGGCTCTGCTTCACATGAATGGGAAGCTTGTTCCAGAAAAGGGGTAGTCTCTGAGAGACATATCTATCTCTCCAGCATGATTTGCTCATGTCAGAGGCTAGGTTAAGATCCCTAGGGCAACTGGCCTTTGTGACGTTTGATTTACGAATGTGTAACATTTCCATCAGGGCTAGGTCAGAGACTGTCTGTAAGCCAGAGACAGATCACCCCTTAGTAGCCTGCAGGAGACAGAATACAGTGATAGGGCTTTCAGTCTTTCTGCATAGGACTTGTTTTGTGCACCCTGTATTTTCTTGATGAGAAACCTCTGGGGTTTCTCCAGCTGCTGCAGGTGTCTGTTGAGGTACCTGAAAAATAGTGCATTGTACTCAAATATTGGTCTGATGAGGGCCAAGTACTATGGGATTATAATGCCCTCTACTCTGGATGTCATGCCTTTACTTATGAGATGTGCCACATAGAAGAACTTACTCACCACTGTGGACTGGTCAAAGTTCAGACTGCTATCAAACTGAATACCCAGATTAAGTACCACTGGGTCTACTCTTGGGGGGGGGGGATGCTGTTTATATTGTAATTAGCAGGGGTGTGGGCTTTCCCAAAGGAAATAATTATGCATTCTTTGCATTTAGTTTCAATTCATGGCTTTAGCACCAATCATTTGTCTGTGTTAATCCTTTCTGCAGTGTATTAGTATCATTAGGAGACTCAGTTCTTCTTCTTCTTCTTTTGGCTTTTTCCCGGTTAGGGGTCACCACAGTGGATCATCTGTCTGCTCATGATTGGCAGTGGAGTTTTACGGTGTTGAGTCACCAGCCCGGTGCCCAACTTTCCACAGAAGGCGCACACAGGCACAAACACTCACACCTAGGGCCAATTTAGAGTGTCCAATCCACCTACTGCATGTCTTTGGGATGTGGGAGGAAACCGGAGCACCCCGAGGAAACTCATGCAACCACAGGGAGGACATGCAGACTCCAAACACAGAAGGCACCCCAGCTGAGAATTTAACCGGAGAACCTCTTGCTGTGAGGCGGCAATGCTAAGCGCTGCACCACCATGGCCACCCGATTAGGAGACTCAATGATTGCTTCCAATTTGCAGTTGTCAGTGAATGTAATCCTCCACAAGCCATTTATGTTTGCCTAGACTTCTGAAAAATAAAGTCTGAAGAGTAGAGAGACCAGGGCTGAACCCTGTGGTATGTGAATGTTGACTGGCTTTTTGATGGAGGTGAATTCACCCACTTTGACAGTATGCATCCTGTTGGTGAACCAAATGGCTACCAACCTGGTGAGATAGGGGTTCATTCCCAATTGAGAGAGTTTCTCTATAATACCTGAATGAGGAATTGTGTCAAATGCCTTGTCTAGGTCAAGGTAGGCAGTATGCACAGTCTTTCCCACATACATGGCCTTGGTGCCTTCTTGAAGACGTCAGCCAGGTTTAACAGACATTATATACCCTTAATGAATCTGAACTGGGTTGGGTCCAAAGGGTGGAGATTACCTATGTCCTTGTTGATAAGGTCTATAATGATTATTATCATGGCCTTGCAGATGAGAATAGTCAGACTTATGGCCCTATAATTTCTGGGTCAGTTGATGGTTCCCCTTTGTGCAGAGGGATGACTGTTGTTGTCTTCCATTCTGATGGAAAATAGCCAGTCCAGAGGCTGTGGTTAAATAGAGATCCAAGTGTGTCTGCTAGGTCATGTTTTAAGTTGTTTAAAAGCCAGCCTGGGATGTTGACTGATCTCACTGATGCCATGTTTTTGACCTTAGAGAAGGTAGATATGACCTGTTCTCTTGTGATAATAGGCTGAGGAGTGGTGGCAGGTATGTTTAGGGGAGGACTCGTGGGGACAGTGGGGTGAAGTTTGATCCACATCTATCACCTAATAGTTTAGCTATTTCCTCTGGTTTTGTATGGATGGTGCCATCCACAACCAGCTCTTTGGATTGGTGGGTATTCCCCTTAAGATTTTGGATTCGATTAAAAATGCCTTGTGATTTTCCTTAACTAAGTAGGTTATTTTTGCTTCACAATTTGCTTTGGAGGACTTGTCATGATTTCTAATTTGTTTGATTAGACTATTGAGGGATTTCTTCATCTGCTGAGCCAGTTCCCACTTATTTTGACATTTGTTTCTTTATTTTGTTGTACAATCTGTTCATTCTAGGGGTCCACTATGGTGGCTTGTTTTTCCAGCAAGACTTGGTTTTAATCCAGTCTGGTACAGCCAATTCTATACAACTGCTTAGGTGGTTATACAGGGCATTGGTGTACAATTCTACATAGGAGTTTGTGTTTTCTGGGTTTGGGGAACTTTGAATTTTCTTATGCCATCTCTTACTAGGAGGTAATTTGTCTTGGAAAAATTCTTAAGCATTTTTTCACTTGATGGGAAATTTGGCTTTATAATTATTTCAAAAGACACTGATTTATGTTCTGATTTTACCAAGGAGGACATCAAACAGGGAGGGTGCAGTGCTCCCCCATGTTAGTGAGCACAATGTTTTTATTTATTTATTTTTTTTAATTTAACATTTGTATACCAGGAAGGTCTGACTTGGAAAGAGCCAATTTTCAGCACAGGCCCAGGGAGAAATGCTCCAGATGCATGTCTTTGTAACATGGGGAGCACCTGGAGGAAACCCACATGAATGCAGGGAGGACATGCAGACTCTGCACAGAAGGCACTCCAGCAGAGAATCGAACCAGAGAACCTCTTGCTGTCAGGCGACAACGTTAACCACTGCATCACTGCGTCATCCAATGTCCAGGATATTAGAGCCTCTTGTGGGTGTGCTAACCAGCAGTTCCAGTGCATTTGCATTGACAAAGTTCAAAAAGCATTTTAGTCTGCATATTTGTGGTCATGTATGTTCTGCAGTCAATGGTAGGATAGTTAAAATTACCCATGAGTAAGATGTTGGGATGCGTGATAAGTGACTCCAGTAAGTCCAGGTATGCGGTATGCTTTTCCTGGTTCATGGTGGGGGACCTATAACTAGCAATGATGTGGTAGGGGATTTTGCTTATGATTAATTGAACAGGGAGTAACTCAAGAGAGTTATACTGATTGACCAGTCTCAAGGTGTTCTTGTGGCTGAGTGGCTGGAGTGCTTGTGTGACCTAATGGATCCTGGCACCTGACAGACGACTAACCGTAACCTTCTCCTCGTCTAGCCTGGTGAGGGAGACATCCATGTATCTCACTGTGAAGTCAACTTTGTTGGGTTTTGAGGTGTTACACCTTATGGGCTTGTTGTTGAGATGCTGGTGTGTGTATTATTATATGTTCTGGTTGATGTTTGATTTGTTGTGTGTACATGTGCCTTCTGGGAGCAATGCCTGGGAGGTCTCTGAGTTTTTGGTAAATTACTAGTGAGTACCTCTGCATATGTGGGTTTATGTGTCAGATCATTATTTAGTGTGTGAGGTGATGTATGTGTCTGCTGACAACCAGACTTGCATTTGGTTGGTTTCCATGTGAGAATTTTGCCTCCATTAACATAGTGTATCTTCATTTCTCACATATTGTACTTGTTAGTCCCAGGACTAAGTGGTTGTTGGTATACATGAGGCAATTGCTACATTTCCTCAGGATGTCATGTCTACCAGGCTGGCCACAAAGATATCAGGAAAGTGCCCATCCATGGTTTCAGTTTGTGCTGTAACTGAGAAGGTAGTGGTATGGGTTAACAGGTATGGAGGGAATAATTGGTCAGTGAGGGTATACAGTCTGTTGAGTAATCTATATCTAAGTGAGCTTTGGTGCAGCTCAGTACACAACTTAGTTGCTTGTAGAACAGCAGAGGACTGGAAAAGGCTAGAGAGATATTTTTTGTAGGGAAATGAAGTCCTCAAAACTGTCTGTACTGGGCACTGCTATCTGCCAATGCACAGAGAGAAGCTTTGCACAAATGTGGGGTTTAAATACAGGCAGAAAAAGCAAGTCATAATCTAGCTATGCCTGTAGCCAATCAGGTCCACACAAAGTAAGACTTCTACCAGCAAGCTCCAACTTGGATAGTTCCGGATCTGCACGCTTCTGCCATAAAAGTACAGAAGAAAACCATCTTAATGTAAGACGGCTGGTTTGAAGCCTAAATGTAACAACAAACAATCCAAGTGGAACACTATCTAGATGCAGTACCCCTGAAAATCAGCAGATACAATGTATATAAGTACTTTCCTCAGCAGCAGAAAGGCACAGTTTATCAATTCTTTAAAAGTGCAGAAAAATGCAACAGATATCAGTAGTTATCACAACAGTGAAGTCAGATGTAGCAGTTAAACTGCAAAGAAAACTTTTATTCATTTTTCCAACAAAGGGCGCCTTCTTGTTGCACTCGGTTTCAACATCATCACCAAACATAGAGCAGCTCTGGACAGTTGTGGGAAATATGTGCTCAGTACATAAACATGCCTCACGTTTACTTAAAGATTGTGGCTCCAGATATCAAACTTTCAGGCAGAGATACAGCATACTATATGGTCTAGTAGGATAATAGTAGTAGTGTAAGGATTTGTAAAGCCCACAGAGCCATGCCAAAAAAACAGGGACGAAAAGTAAGTTCTGTATCTGGTGGGCAATCCCCATCATCTGTCCACAAACCAAACTTCACAGATACTGAGAATGAGGTAGTACTAAAGGCCCTCCATCTCTATGGCCAATGGCTATTTCCTGTCCATGCTGCCAAACAGCCCATCCATGAACAAGCCGGGGCTGAAATTGTCAGTAATTTTAATGTGGTGAGTGGTCAAGACCATGGCTATGAAATGTTTGGCTACAGGGCCATGGAAATGATCCATTCTTCCACCCACCAATCAGAAGCTGTGACACAGGAACATATGGCAACAGTTGGGGGCCATCAAGTGAACCATGACTTATGGAAACAGATAAGTTCCTGGCCTCTCTTAAAGGCAGCATCACCTCCATGGCATGGTGCTGGATGTTGGGGCAGAGCTGGACAGGTTCCATAAATGTTTCAACTTAGGATACATAAAGTAAGTAGCTCTATTTCATGGTATCAATAGCCGAAAATCCTCTTTACCTCTTAATCACTGTAAGCATCATTAAATCAGTCTGGCTTATGATATGCATGTACAGTGAGGATCCATCTGGCATGACCATCTGCAGAATGTATCACCAGGGGAATTACATTTTATCATATGTTTATAGTTGTAAAGATATCAGTTGCATGTGTAGCTGTGCTGTTGGATCATACTTACACTAGATATTTTTTGTGTTGTTGTATTCATGGGTGATTCTTTATCTGACAGCAGCACTGTGCAACTGCCCCCATCTAATTTTGCAGGATCTGTAGCCTCCACTAATGACTGATTAGATAAGCTGACAGTCAGGGGGTACAAAGTATATGTTTGACACAGGGACTGTGATCACTGTATCTCCTACATACTGACTATGAGCACAGTCTCTATAACTATGAATACCCAGGCTATACAAACATTTAAGTGAGGACAGGTTGATGGGGACTTTATATATCAATGAAGTGTAGTGGCCCCCATTAGACAGATGTCTGAATCTGCCCTTAGCCTTCATGGATAAGGAGGTCTGCACAGGGGGTTCAATAATGGTGCTTATAAGAGAAATGGTTACCACCTCCCCTGCAAATGGAGTGTAAGTGACTGCAACCAGCATAGGTGCAGAGCCATCACAGCTTAGGCAGAGATAGACAGGGTGACCTGTGGTGTGCATGTCCTATATCTGAGACCATGCATTGTCTTCTCTTGCCCGTCTGATGGAGGTGAGGGGTCATCCTCACAGCTGATCATCTGCTACATCCCTAGCTGTTAGCCAACATGGCCAAGGACATGCAAGATCCTGTTCCACAGCAAAGTATATTGTGGAGGTTTCAAAAGACTTTTGACTGCCCTAAAATGAGCTTTAAGTCCACTTTTATTATATTACAAAATAAAAAACAAAACTAGCACGTCATCTACTCCCAGGGGAGAGCATTCCCATTGTAATGGCTGTGTTCATGCTGGCACATCTCCTGTCAGATGTCAGTCAAAGTCACACAGCACACTAGTATCAAGGCAGGGTCATGGTATAGCTAGTACAACTTCTAGCACAGCCAGCTCTCATGGCTGGCAGCATGCATAAGAAGCTGAACCCTCTGTCATGCATGCCCTGGACTGTCCAGAAAACCAAGCTGCAGTATTACACCAAGAGCTGAGGCTGTATCCATTCAGAGACGCACAAACATCCACAAACACCCCCACCATTGTCCACAGCACATCACTCACATCCACTGACCCTGGCCCTTCTTGATAGTAAACTTTCACCATACAAATTCTGATACTTTCCATAAAAAAAAATTTTGTTTGTGCACCAGTACTCAAACTCACACACTTCCTTGTGAATAGCATGCATTATTGCACTCCCTTTTCTGCCTGTGAAATTGACGATAACTGGGTCATGCCCTTTGTACATTATTAATGGGTTGCCTCTGTCTGATGCACAGCGTGACCAGCCTATGCATGGGTAAGTATATATTTATACCTGTAGGTGTAGTGTTACAGCACGTCACTGTATAGCCCTCACTACGTTAAAAAATAATATGCACAACAAGCTGCTACGTTTTGCTTTCAGCTTCCTTTGTGACTCAGTAAGCAACCAAGTAAACATTTAACATGACAAGAATGAGACAACCAGATGGTACTGAATTAAATATTACAATTGACAAAAATTGTGCATGTAATTAAGATACATTTACAGAAACAATCATTAGCTGCATTAGAAGTCACAGTGCTTTGTGGTGATGCAGTGTACAGTAATACCATGCGAAAAATTGCAAACATGTTGTCCTATGTTGTAAAGTGTCCTGCCAACAATAAAGTGTTGAAAGCCAAAGTCTATAACAAATTCTTGAATCTGAATGAATCTTTAAAATGTACAGGAATCCCTTTAAATGTTTCTAAGTGTCATAGTTTTCACAGTCAAAAACTGCCTCACCAAAATCATCAGCCTTTACCCTGGACTTCCAGCTTATTTATTAATTTGCATGTGTTAACCACAAAATTCTGATGGCACATAATGTCCAATACAGGTACAGGATGTGGGGGGAAGAAGCTTCATGCAGTTACACAGACTGTTGAATGTATGAGAAACTATTTTACATGGTTATGAATAGTCTCTGGTACTTCCGCAGTGGTGCAGCGGTAGCGTTGTTGCCTCATAGCAAGAGGTTCTCCCATTCGATTCTCGGCTGGAGTGTGGGGAGTGCCTTCTGTGTGGAGTCTGCATGTCCTCCCAGTGGTTGGGTGGGCATTCGAAAGACATGCGTAAATGGGCATGCCTTCGTTGAAGGTTAAACATCAAGCTGGCACCTTGGCGTTCATGAAAATCTTCTGCCAATCATTAGCAGACCGGAGTTCCGCTGTGGCGACCCCTAACTGGGAAAAGCCGAAAGACAACAACATGAATAGTCCCTGGTAGCAGTACAGAATGATAATGTACAAGCAATGAATGCAAACTAATGCATGTAGACATTCATCTAACAAATCAGATGGATACTAAAATCCATTTAGCAAATCAAAACAGCTCTTGGTGTAATACTGCAGCTTGGTTTTCTGGACAGTCCTGTGTAGTAGATTTTTCACATTGTTTTCACTTTAATTAAAAATACATATGCACAAAATCTTTAAGGACACTGAAGGAGAAACTTAAGGAAAAGAAGGACAGGTGTAAAACACAAGAATAAGAGGAACTCAAAAACAAAGTCAGTAGGGAAAGTAAGTTCAGGGAGGACTCGGTTGGGTGATGGGGGACTGTTAGACATATAGTAGGTGTATGCAGGGGAATGAAGTATAACTAATTTGGAAAAGATAGATAAGGGGAAATAGGCATACGATTAGAGACTAATAGTTAAGTGCTGTACTGGACTAATTAAGCATCAGTGGTTACATTAGTGGATATTAGTATTACTTGTGACAGCAGTTATGTGGCCAGTTGTATGAATAGGTAAGTACTGTACTGGACTAATTAAGCATCAGTGGTACATTAGTAGATATTGGTATTACTTGAGACAGCAGTTATGTGGCCAGTTGTATGAATAGTTAAGTGCTGTACTTGAGAAATTAAGCATCAGTGGTACATTAGCGGATATTAGTATTACGTGAGACAACAGTTATGTGGCCAGTTGTTAACAAAGCAGGTTTTCTGTTCTTTCTTCAAAAATATCCATTTGACTTTTTTTATAGTTGTTTAGAATATTATTCCATTATCTGCATAGTACAGAACCAACAATAAATGCCCCTAAGATTAGAAATCGTTGGTGAATGATAAAAACGATTTATAGACTGTGACCTTCAGTTACACATTTGGCATGTACTAGGACAGTATATTACTGATAGATGCACATTTGTCTGGGGAGTGGGACTACAGAACAGAGTGCCTTATGTAAATGGGTAACATTAATATAATATTTAAAGTCTACCTATCTATCTATCTATCTATCTATCTATCTATCTATCTATCTATCTATCTATCTATCTATCCCTCTATTTGCTAGTTAATATTGTGAAGAAAGGTGGCAGCTGAGGTTCAATACAAACAAATGCAAACTAGCACTTACGTCACAACCACCTTAGTATGAAGTAACAGCAGAAAAAGTGGAACTGATTAGCATTAAAACAGAAAAAGAGACTGGAGGTGTTGATTACACCACAAATGGACCACCCTAAGAGGATTGAGAAGACAGTGGCAACAGCAGACATAATTTTGGAATGTATCTTTAAGGAGATAGAGTCTAGAAGCAAAGAGGTAATGCTTCCACTCTGCAAGGCTTTAGTCATACCATAGCTCGAGTACTTTCTGCAGTTCTGCAGGTCATATAAGAAAAGGAAGGAGACATCTGACTGCTGTAAAAAATCCAGAGGAAAACTGCCAGAAAGATCTGTGAAACAAGGGGAAGATATACATGTGCAGACTGCAGGAGCTAGAGTTCTTTGTACTTGAGATTAGAAGAAAGAAGGAAGACATGATATTGGTGTACAAGATCATGTCAGGGAAATGAGAAGAGGTTATTCTGAACAGGCAAGACTGAGGGGAGGGGGAGCACAGCCATTGGGTTATCTTTTCCCTGGATGTCTGAAAGTACTTTTCCAGAGAGGTTTGTAAATACATGGAGAGGGCTAGTATGTGATGGAGAAAGGCTCTGCAAAGGCATCCAAGAAAGCATATAACAGGTGGAGAAAGGGTAAAAGGAACACTATGGATGCAGGATGGCTTGGATGCTAAATGCGCGTAAATGACAGACTAGATATGTTTATTGTGTCCTTCTGCCATAAAGCAAATATAATGCAATGCAAAAATAGCGACAGGCAATAACAAGGTAGTTAAAATGAAAGCATGTCTTCCTACTAAGGCCTCTTATGTTTTGTGCACATGACCTGACAGTCATTAGAGGCTGTGCAGTGTTGGTGTGTAACAGTAGAGCAATCAGACCTGCAGACGTGTGTATTTCATCTCAATGGTAATGCAGACAATCACTGAGCATGAATTCTCTGACATGAAAACGTGCCCATGGCATCAATTGGTATGTAACCAACAATGTACCACTGAAATTTTAACAAGTAAACCTCATGTGTCTTTTGGGGGGGTGTTAATGTTTGCATCTCTGTGGCAGGGCTAGCCACCTAGCGGTGTAAACCTTGGCTCAAGATGATTGTCACTGCGGAAGTGATACCCTGATCCCATGTGCAAAATTGGAAAAGGAGTTGAGGATGGATGGATAGATGTTAATGTTTGCATCTGTACAAAGAACAAATGAAAATGTGCAGCTGAATTCCTGAAAAAATATGTATGTATATTCATAAAATTAAACTATCATAACCCTCAAAATGGATCACGTACTGTAGCTCAATTCCAAAGAATTTCAAATAATTTTGGAAAACTTCAATAAGTATACAAAATAGTGCCAGTGCTGCAGCTTTCATTGCTAGGCAAACTGTTTTTGACGATTAAGAAACCGCAGATAACAGAAATTTGTTTTCAAATACTAAGAGATCATTTTCAGACTTTAGCCTTTCCAGAAAATACACTTTGTAAAATACACTGTGGCCACACAGAGTAATTGCAGTTTAATTACAGGGGTGCTGGCAGTTGTGTGCAGGAAATATCAATATCTTAATTCCCTAAGCATAGGTTCATAGGTTAGTACTAGGCTAACTGCCCTTGCGAGCCATTTTAAGCCTAGCCAATTATCCCCTGTGAGATTCAAACCCTGTAGCTTGTGTTTGTAAGGCAAACACCTTAACCATTAGGCCACCCTCCCAACCTTCCCAACATGTTGTCTTGCATTAAGTTTGTCACTACTTACACTGAAAGACATACAGAATGTGAAAAATGATTTTTCACAAATGACTAGCATTTGAAAAGACTGCCCATGATGTCATTAAAAAATTGTTATTGCGCCTTGCTTTTCCACTCAACTTTTAATTCATAACTGAATCAGAAAATGACAGTCATTGAAGGAGTGTAATTACATATCATGTAGACAAGAAGATTTATATAAAGAACAGGCATAGCTTTTATGTCAAAAAAGTTCACTTACAAATAGCACTCCATAAGTACTTTGATTCCATGGCTAGGATACAGACTGTATACCTGTAAAATAAACAGTGATGATTAAATTATTATTTTGAAGTTTTCCATTGAAGCACATTCGTTTTCAGTTGTCAAAATAATGAAGTATTTTTCTTGTAATCAGTCCTAAAAAACTATAAGCTCATTAGATAATTAATATAAAACTACTTGCTTTGCCACATATCTCAGTCAAGGTGTATGGGAAGAAAAGCACATTATCAGAGTACAGTCACAAGTAGCTGCTATAATAGCCAATTGGTATCATTTTGTAAGACCAGTCAATGTTTATTTGTTTACTTTTTTAACTGAGTTCAGATAGTCTCACAGAACCAAGTGCTTGTTAGAAGATAAAACTTTCCACTGCAAACCTAGGGATATTTTTTGTTGCATTGCATTAGCTACTCATTTTAAATGGCATGTCTGTAGTATACACAGGAAAGCAGTTTGCCCAGAGAAATCTCAAACAAACCTAAGGAGAGCTTGGAAACTCCATCCAGGCTACATCCAGAAAACAGGACTAAATCTAGTCCTTGGACTTGAGAGGTAACAGCATTGTCACGTGTGCAGACAAAACTAGAAATTCCATTCTGTGATATCATTCATTACTCTTTCTGATACTTATCTGTTCAAAGCTGCAGGGAGATGAAGCCAGTGCTGAATTCAATAGGCATTAAATCAAAGTATCAATCCTGGTTAGGATGGCACGGTCTCACACACACACACACACACACACACACACACACACACACACAAACACACACTGCGCCCCCCCACACCCCCCCACACTTAAATATACTAACTCCAAGGTCGCACTACATACACAAACACACAAAACACCACCACACAAGCTACATTCCCCTCGCACACACACATCACAGTAACAAAACGCACTAACACACACTACAGCCTCTACCCAAAACCCTTAAAACATAAA